>NW_025725812.1:300000-389815 GCF_021461395.2 Schistocerca americana
AAAGGCACAATGCCTATTTAAGTACAAGATGACTCACACTCTACCTTTCTATGATTTAAACCTCTCCTGTGAGTACAGTTTTAGATTCCGATGCTTCACTTCGGGTTTACTTTATACCTTGGACCTTCTTATTGACGATGTAGCACAGAAATTGCATCTGAATGTAATACAAAAAGCACAATGCCGACTTAAGTACAAGCGGACTGACACTCTAACTTTCTATGATTTGAACCTCTCCTGTGTGTCCTGTTTTAGATTCCGATGATTCACTTCTGGTTTACTGTATCCCTTGGACCTTCTTATTGACGATGAAAAACAGAAATTGCATCCGAATTTAATACAAAAGGCAAAATGCCAACTTAAGTACAAGAGGACAGACACGCTATCTTTCCATGATTCGAAACTCTCCTGTGAGTCCAGTTTTAGATTCCGATGCTTCACTTCAGGTTTACTGTATACTTGGACCTTCTTGTTGACGATCAAACACAGAAATTGCATCCGCATTTAATACAAAAGTCACAATGCCGACTTAAGTACATGGGGGCTGACACTCTAACTTTCTATGATTTGAACCTCTCCTGTGAGTCCAGTTTTAGATTCCGATGCTTCACTTCAGGTGTACTGTATACCTTGGACCTTGTCATTGACGATGAAACACAGCTATTGCATCCGAATTTAACCCTGCTGTTCTGTTCGGGTCTATATGACCCGAAACGAATATGAACGTTATTTTACATTATGTAAATACCAATATATATTTATGAAACTTTGTGACTTTGTCTGAAAATGGATGAGCAGCATGTGTTTTAAAAGGTTTTAAAAAAGTTTAAGAAGTTTGGGCTTCAACTGTAATAGTTGCATATGTAATGTTCGGGTCATAATGACCCGACACAAATATGTTTAGTGTAACTCGTATTTATTTCTAAAATCTGGAAATGGCGAAAATTATTTTTGTTGTGTTGTGTGGGAATAGTGACTGCATCATTCCAACTTACTCTCAACAATCACCTAAAGCTCCATGCGTTCACAACAATGGGCTTGTTTGTTGCTTTCCCCAGGAAATAATAATTGGCAGTTCTCAATAATTGGAATGCTTTGTTTCTGCCCAGTTTGACTTGTGACACCATGGCGATGAGACCATTGAATGATCGTGAGTTGGAAGAAATAGTAAATGCCTCACCAGATGAAGGATCACTTTCTGAGTTTGAAGATCACATCAGCAATGCATCTGAAAGCGAGTGTTCCGATGACAGTTACGACAGTCCACAGCCCATACAAAATAGTGTAGAGACTTTTCTTTCTAAAAATGGGAATATAGAATGGCAGTTGCATCCACCAGCACAACATGGTCGCCTACCAGCTTCGAACATCATCAAGAGTACCCCAGGAGTTACCAGGTATGCAGTCAGCAGAATATCTGATGTAAAATGTTCATTTGAAGCAGTATTTCACACAGCGCTTCAAAATGAAATAATAGAGATGACAAATATTGAAGGGCAGCGAGTTTATGGTGAACAGTGGACAGATATTGATGGTTCTGTTTTCCATGCATACTTAGGACTCTTACTCCTAGCGGGTGTATATCGATCTCATGGGGAGTCTACAAAAAGTTTGTGGGATAAAGATACTGGGCGAAACATATTTCGAGCAACCATGTCTCATGAAACATTCTGTAAGATATCACGTGTCCTGCGATTTGACAAGAAATCTACTAGAGAGGAAAGACGACGTACTGACAAACTTGCCGCAATTCGTAGTATTTGGGAGAAGTGGGTAGAGGTCCTTCCTAAACTGTATAATCCAGGAGAAAATGTTACTGTTGACGAGCAGTTAGTAGCATTTAGAGGTCGCTGTCCATTCAAGCAGTATATCCCAAGTAAACCGGCAAAATATGGGATCAAAATATGGACCATGTGTGACAGCAAAACTTCATACGTACTGAAAGCCCAAATTTATACAGGAAAGGTGAGTGGAGCGGCACCAGAAAGAAATCAGGGAATGAGGGTGGTATCTGATCTCACTTCTGAGTTACGTGGTCAGAATATCACGTGTGACAACTTTTTTACGTCGTACAATTTGGGGCAGCTGCTTCTGAAAAGGAAATTGACTATGTTGGGAACTATACGGAAAAATAAGCCGGAGCTTCCACACAAAATGACCAACAAGGAGGTACACAGCTCTTCATTTTACTTCACAAATGACACTACTGTGGTTAATTATATTCCTAAGAGACACAAGAATGTTGTACTTATGAGCACTCTCCACCATGATGCGGAAATCAGTGACAGGGCTGATAAGAAGCCAAAAATGATTTTGGACTATAATTCAACCAAAGGTGCTGTAGACACGCTTGATCAGTTATTAGGTACATATACATGCAAACGAAAAAGTAATAGGTGGCCAATGATAGTTTTCTACAATATTCTTGATGTTTCTGCTTATAATGCATACGTTTTGTGGATTTCGGTTGACCCTAATTGGAATGCAAGCAAATTGACTAGAAGGAGAATATTCTTGGAGGAACTTGGAAAGTCACTGCTAAAAGAACATATTGCATCAAGAACGCATTTCCCAAGAACAGAAGATTCTTTGAGAATGGTCACAAGCATCCAAAACCCGAATGATGTGGGTGGTGTGTCAGAATCGGTAACAACAAGAAAATCTACAAAACGTGCACGCTGTAAGTTCTGTCCATCAAGTAATGACAATAAAACAAACATGGTGTGTGGAAAATGTAGTAAACATATTTGCAAGAAACATGTAACCTACTTGTGTCCACAGTGCAAGCAGTAAGAAAAGAACTGTAGTATTTTATAAGATGATTGTATTGAAAATTCTGTTGTTTCAAATTTATGTGAATACTTGTGCCTAAACTACAATCAGTAAGAAGAGAGGATTCTAAAGTTGTAGTGCTTTCTATGTTGGAATGTAATAAAAAAACTGTAGTGTGTTCTGTACTGTAGTGTGCTCTAAGATGAATATCTGTAATGACAACTGTCTGTTGTTAGAAAATGTCAATACTTACGTCTAAACTGTCAACAATAAGAATAGAAGTATGGAAAAACTGTAGTGCTTTCTAAGTTGAATGCCTGTAATGGAAACTGTCTGTTGTTTCAAATTTATGTGCATATTTAAATGAAAAATATCCCTCAATAAAGTTGTATGCATTGTTATTATTATTATTATTACCATTATTATTATTATTATTATTATTATTATTATTACTAACAAGGTACTGGAATAGAACAACAATGTCGATAGCTAAAACTGTACCAAAATTTATGTTTCTAAAGCATTTTGATATGTCGGGTCATATTGACCCGAACAGTATATATGTCAAGTAAAAGTGAACAGAACAGCAGGGTTAATACAAAAGGCACAATGCCGACTTAAGGACAAGAGGACTGACACTCTAACTTTCTATGATTTGAACCTCTCCTTTGGGTCCAGTTTTAGGTTCCGATGCTTCAGTTCAGGTTTACTGTATCCCTTGGACCTTCTTATTGACGATGAAACACAGAAATTGCAACCGAATGTAGTACAAAAGGCACAATGCCGACTTAAATACAAGAGGACTGACACTCTAACTTTCTATGATTTGAACCTCTCCTGTGAGTCCAGTTTTAGTTTCCGATGCTTCACTTCAGGTGTACTGTATCCCTTGGACCTTCTTATTGACGATGAAACACAGAAATTGCATCCGAATTTAATACAAAAGACACAATGCCGACTTAAGTACTAGAGGACTGACACTCTAACTTTCTATGATTTGAACCTCTCCTGTGACTCCAGTTTTAGTTTCCGATGCTTCACTTCAGGTTTACTGTATCCCTTGGACCTTCTTATTGACGATGAAACACAGAAATTCCATCTGAATTTAATACAAAAGCACAATGCCGACTTAAGTACTAGAGGACTGACACTCTAACTTTCTATGACTTGAACCACTCCTGTGAGTCCAAATTTAGTTTCCGATGCTTCACTTCAGGTTTACTAAATCCCTTGGACCTTCTTATTGACGAAGAAACACAGACATTGCATCCGAATTAAATACAGAAGGCACAATGCCGACTTAAGTACAAGAGGACTGACACTCAATCTTACTATGATTTGAACCCCTCCTGTGAGTCAAGTTTAAGATTCCGATGCTTTACTTCAGGTGTACTGTATACCTTGGACCTTCTAATTGACGATGAAACACAGAAATTTCATCCGACTTTAGTACAAAAGGCACAATGCCGACTTAAGTACAAGAGGACTGACACTCTAACTTTCTATGATTTGAACCTCTCCTGTGAGTCCAGTTTTAGTTTCCGATGCTTCACTTCAGGTTTACTTTATCCCTTGGATCTTCTTATTGACGATGAAACACAGAAATTGCATCCGAATTTCATACAAAAGGCACAATGCCGACCTAAGGACAAGAGGCTTGACACTCTAACTTTCTATGATTTGAACCTCTCCTGTGAGTCCAGTTTTAGACTCCGATGCTTCACTTCAGGTTTACTGTATCCCTTGCACCTTCTTATTGACGATGAAACACAGAAATTGCATCCGAATGTAATACAAAAGGCACAATGCCGACTTAAGTACAAGAGGACTGACACTATTTCTTTCTATGATTTGAACCTCTCCTGTGAGTCCAGTTTTAGATTCCAATGCTTCACATCAGGTTTACTGTATACCGTGGTCCATCTTATTAAAGATGAAGCACAGAAATTGCATCCGAATTTAATACAAAAGGCACAATGCCGACTTAAGTACAAGAGGACTGAAACTCTAACTTTCTATGATTTGAACCTCTCCTGTGAGTCCAGTTTTAGTTTCCGATGCTTCACTTCAGGTGTACTGTATACCTTGGACCTTCTTATTGACGATGAAACACAGAAATTTCATCCGAATTTAATACAAAAGGCACAATGCCTATTTAAGTACAAGATGACTCACACTCTACCTTTCTATGATTTAAACCTCTCCTGTGAGTACAGTTTTAGATTCCGATGCTTCACTTCGGGTTTACTTTATACCTTGGACCTTCTTATTGACGATGTAGCACAGAAATTGCATCTGAATGTAATACAAAAAGCACAATGCCGACTTAAGTACAAGCGGACTGACACTCTAACTTTCTATGATTTGAACCTCTCCTGTGAGTCCAGTTTTAGTTTCCGATGCTTTACTTCAGGTGTACTGTATACCTTGGACCTTCTAATTGACGATGAAACACAGAAATTTCATCCGACTTTAGTACAAAAGGCACAATGCCGACTTAAGTACAAGAGGACTGACACTCTAACTTTCTATGATTTGAACCTCTCCTGTGAGTCCAGTTTTAGTTTCCGATGCTTCACTTCAGGTTTACTTTATCCCTTGGATCTTCTTATTGACGATGAAACACAGAAATTGCATCCGAATTTCATACAAAAGGCACAATGCCGACCTAAGGACAAGAGGCTTGACACTCTAACTTTCTATGATTTGAACCTCTCCTGTGAGTCCAGTTTTAGACTCCGATGCTTCACTTCAGGTTTACTGTATCCCTTGCACCTTCTTATTGACAATGAAACACAGAAATTGCATCCGAATGTAATACAAAAGGCACAATGCCGACTTAAGTACAAGAGGACTGACACTATTGCTTTCTATGATTTGAACCTCTCCTGTGAGTCCAGTTTTAGATTCCAATGCTTCACATCAGGTTTACTGTATACCGTGGTCCTTCTTATTAAAGATGAAACACAGAAATTGCATCCGAATTTAATACAAAAGGCACAATGCCGACTTAAGTACAAGAGGACTGAAACTCTAACTTTCTATGATTTGAACCTCTCCTGTGAGTCCAGTTTTAGTTTCCGATGCTTCACTTCAGGTGTACTGTATACCTTGGACCTTCTTATTGACGATGAAACACAGAAATTTCATCCGAATTTAATACAAAAGGCACAATGCCTATTTAAGTACAAGATGACTCACACTCTACCTTTCTATGATTTAAACCTCTCCTGTGAGTACAGTTTTAGATTCCGATGCTTCACTTCGGGTTTACTTTATACCTTGGACCTTCTTATTGACGATGTAGCACAGAAATTGCATCTGAATGTAATACAAAAAGCACAATGCCGACTTAAGTACAAGCGGACTGACACTCTAACTTTCTATGATTTGAACCTCTCCTGTGAGTCCAGTTTTAGATTCCGATGCCTCACTTCTGGTTTACTGTATCCCTTGGACCTTCTTATTGACGATGAAAAACAGAAATTGCATCCGAATTTAATACAAAAGGCAAAATGCCAACTTAAGTACAAGAGGACAGACACGCTATCTTTCCATGATTCGAAACTCTCCTGTGAGTCCAGTTTTAGATTCCGATGCTTCACTTCAGGTTTACTGTATACCTTGGACCTTCTTGTTGACGATCAAACACAGAAATTGCATCCGAATTTAATACAAAAGTCACAATGCCGACTTAAGTACATGGGGGCTGACACTCTAACTTTCTATGATTTGAACCTCTCCTGTGAGTCCAGTTTTAGATTCCGATGCTTCACTTCAGGTGTACTGTATACCTTGGACCTTGTCATTGACGATGAAACACAGCTATTGCATCCGAATTTAATACAAAAGGCACAATGCCGACTTAAGGACAAGAGGACTGACACTCTAACTTTCTATGATTTGAACCTCTCCTTTGGGTCCAGTTTTAGGTTCCGATGCTTCAGTTCAGGTTTACTGTATCCCTTGGACCTTCTTATTGACGATGAAACACAGAAATTGCAACCGAATGTAGTACAAAAGGCACAATGCCGACTTAAATACAAGAGGACTGACACTCTAACTTTCTATGATTTGAACCTCTCCTGTGAGTCCAGTTTTCGATTCCAATGCTTCACTTCAGGTCTACTGTATCACTTGGACCTTCTTATTGACGATGAAAGACAGAAATTCCATCTGAATTGATTACAAAAGTCACAATGCCGACCTAAGGACAAGAGGCCTGACACTCTAACTTTCTATGATTTGAACCTCTCCTGTGAGTCCAGTTTTAGACTCCGATGCTTCACTTCAGGATTACTGTATCCCTTGCACCTTCTTATTGACGATAAAACACAGAAATTGCATCCGAATGTAATACAAAAGGCACAATGCCGACTTAAGTACACGAGGACGGACACTTTTTCTTTCTATAATTTGAACCTCTCCTGTGAGTTCAGTTTTGGATTCCGATGCTTCACTTCAGGTTTACTTTATACCTTGGACCTTCTTATTGACGATGTAGCACAGAAATTGCATCCAAATTTAATACAAAAACACTATGCCGACTTAAGTACAAGAGGACTGACACTAACTTTCTATGATTTGAACGTCTCCTGAGAGTCCAGATTTAGATTCCGATGCTTCACTTCTGGTTTACTGTATCCTTTGCACCTTCTTATTGACGATGAAAAACAGAAATTGCATCCGAATTTAATACAAAAGGCACAATGCCGACTTAAGTACAAGAGGACTGACACTATAACTTTCTATGATTTGAACCTTTCCTGTGAGTCCAGTTTTAGTTTCCGATGCTTCACTTCAGGTTTACTGTATCCCTTGGACCTTCTTATTGACGATGAAACACAGAAATCGCATCCAAATTTAATACAAAAGGCACAAAGCCTACTTAAGTACAAGAGGACTGACACTCTAACATTCTATGATTTGAAACTCTCCTGTGAGTTTGGGTTTAGTTTCCGATTCTTCACTTCAGGTTTACTGTATACCTAGGACCATCTTATTGACGATGAAACACAGATATTGCTTCCGAATTTAATACAAAAGGCACAATGCCGACATAAGTACAAGAGGACTGAATCTCTAACTTTCTATGATTTGAACCTCTCCTGTGAGTCCAGTTTTAGTTTCCGATGCTTCACTTCAGGTTTACTGTATCCCTTGGACCTTCTTATTGACGATGAAACACAGAAATTCTATCCGAATTTAATCTTAAGGCACAATGCCGACTTAAATACAAGAGGACTGACACTCTAACTTTCTATGATTTGAACCTCTCCTGTGAGTCCAGTTTTCGATTCCAATGCTTCACTTCAGGTTTTCTGTATCCCTTGGACATTCTTATTGACGATGAAAGACAGAAATTCCATCTGAATTTAATATAAAAGGCACAATGCCGACTTAAGGACAAGAGGCCTGCCACTCTTACTTTCTATGATTTGAACCTCTCCTGTAAGTCCAGTTTTAGACTCCGATGCTTCACTTCAGGTTTACTGTATCCCTTGGACCTTCTTATTGACGATGAAAAACGGAATTTGCATCCGAATCTAATACAAAAGGCACAATGCCGGCTTAAGTAAAAGAGGACTGACACCCTTTCTTTCTATGATTTGAACCTCTCCTGTGATTCCAGTTTTCGATTCCGATGCTTCACTTCAGGTTTACTGTATCCCTTGGACCTTCTCATTGATGATGAAGCACATAAATTGCTTTCGAATTTATTACTGAAGGCTTAATGCCGACTTATGTACAAGAGGACTGACACTCCAACTCTCTATGATTTGAACCCCTCCTGCGAGTCCAGTTTTAGATTCCGATGCTTCACTTCAGGTTTACTGTATACCTTGGACCTTCTTATTGACGATGAAACACAGAAATTACATCCGAATTTAATACAAATGCACATTGCCGACTTAAGTACAAGAGGACTGACACTCTAACTTTCTGTGATTTGAACCTCTCCTGTGAGTCCAGTTTCAGTTTCCGATGCTTCACTTCAGGTTTACTGTATCCCTTGGACCTTCTTATTGACGATGAAACACAGAAATTGCATCCGAATTTAATAAAAAAGGTACAATGCCGAATGAAGTACAAGGAGACCGACACTCTAACTTTCTATGATTTGAACCCCTCCTTCGAGTCCAGTTTTATATTCCGATGCTTCACTACAGGTGTACTGTATACCTTGGACCTTCTTATTGACGATGAAACACAGAAATTTCATCTGAATTTAATACAAATGCACAATGCCGATTTAAGTACAAGAGGACTGACACACTAACTTTCTCTGATTTGAACCTCTCCTTTGAGTCCAGTCTTAGTTTCCGATGCTTCACTTCAGGTTTACTGTATCCCTTGGACCTTCTTATTGACGAAGAAACACAGAAACTGCATCCGAATTTAATACAAAAGGCACAATGCCGACTTAAGCACTACTGGACTGACACTCTAACTTTCTATGATTTGAACCTCTGCTGTGAGTCCAGTTTTAGTTTCCGATGCTTCACTTCAGGTTTACTGTATCACTTGGACCTTCTTATTGACGATCAAACACAGAAATTGTATCCGAATTTAATAAAAAAGGCATAATGCCGACTTAAGTACAAGAGGACTGATACTCTAACTTTCTATGATTTGAACCCCTCCTGTGAGTCCAGTTTTAGATTCCGATGCTTAGCTTCAGGTTTACTGTATCCCTTGGACCTTCTTATTGACGATGAAACACAGAAATTGCATCCGAATTTAATACAAAAGGCACAATGCCGACTTAAGTACAAGAGGTCAGATACTCTAACTTTCTACGATTTGAACCTCTCCTGTGAGTCCGGTTTTAGATCCCGATGCTTCACTTCAGGTTTACTGTATCCCTTGGACCATTTTATTGACGATGAAACACAGAAATTGCATCCGAATTTAAAACAAAAGTCACAATGCCGACTTAAGTACAAGAGGACTGAAACTCTAACTCTCTATGATTTGAACCTCTTCTGTGGGTCCAGTTTTCGTTTCCGATGCTTCACTTCAGGTTTACTGTATCCCTTGAACCTTCTTATTGACGATGAAAGACAGAAATTCCATCTGAATTTAATACAAAAGGCACAATGCCGACTTAAGGACAAGCGGCCTGCCACTCTAACTTTCTATGATTTGAACCTCTCCTGTAAGTCCAGATTTAGACTCCGATGCTTCACTTCTGGTTTACTGTATCCCTTGGACCTTCTTATTGACGATGAAACACAGAAATTGCATCCGAATTGAATACAAAAGGCACAATGCCGGCTTAAGTACAAGAGGACTGACACTCTTTCTTTCTATGATTTGAACCCCTCCTGTGAATCCAGTTTTAGATTCCGATGCTTCACTTGAGGTTTACTGTATCCCTTGGACCTTCTCATTGATGATGAAGCACACAAATTGCATCCGAATTTAATACAAAAGTCTCAATGCCGACTTATGTACAAGAGGACTGACACTCTAACTTTCTATGATTTGAACCTCTCCTGTGAGTCCAGTTTCCGATTACGATGCTTCACTTCAGGTTTACTGTATCATTTGGACCTTCTTATAGACGATGAAACACAGAAATTGCATATGAAATTAATACAAAAGGCACAATGCCAACTTAAGTACAAGAGGACAGACACGCTATCTTTCTATGATTTGAACCTCTCCTGTGAGTCCTGTCTTAGATTCCGATGCTTCTCTTCAGGTTTACTGTATGCCTTGGACCTTCTTATTGACGATGAAACACAGAAATTACACCCGAATTTAATACAGAAGGCACAATGCCGACTTAAGTACAAGAGGACTGACACTCTAACTTTTTATTATTTGAACTTCTCCTGTGAGTCCAGCTTTACTTTCCGATGCTTCAGTTGAGGTTTACTGTATACCTTCCACCTTTTTATTGACGATGAATCACAGAAATTGCATCCGAATTTAATACAAAAGGCACAATGCCGACTTATGTACCAGAGGACTGACACTCTATATTTCTATGATTTGAACCTCTCCTGTGAGTCCAGTTTTAGTTTCCGATGCTTCACTTCAGGTTTACTGTATACCTTGGACCTTCTAATAGACGATGAAACACAGAAATTGCATCCGAATTTAATACAAAAGGCACAATGCCGACTTAAGTACAAGAGGACTGATACTCCAACTTTCTATGATTTGAACCCCTCCTGCGAGTCCAGTTTTAGATTCCGATGCTTCACGTCAGGTTAACTGTATACCTTGGACCTTCTTATTGACGATGGAACACAGAAATTACATCCAAATTTAATACAAATGCACAATTCCGACTTAAGTACAAGAGGATTGACACTCTAATTTTCAGTGATTTGAACCTCTCCTGTGAGTCCAGTTTTAGTTTCCGATGCTTCGCTTCAGGTTTCATGTATCCCTTGGACCTTCTTATTGACGATGAAACACAGAAATTGCATCCGAATTTAATACAAAAGGCACAATGCCGACTTAAGTACTAGAGGACTGACACTCTTTCTTTCTATGATTTGAACCTCTCCTGTGAGTCCAGTTTTAGTTTCCGATGCTTCACTTCAGGTTTACTGTATCCCTTGGACCTTCTTATTGACGATGAAACACAGAAATTGCATCCGAAATTAATACAAAAGGCACAATGCCGACTTAAGTACAAGAGGACCGACACTCTAACTTTCTCTGTTTTGAACCTCTCCTGTAAGGCCAGTCTTAGTTTCCGATGCTTCACTTCAGGTTTACTGTATCCCTTGGACCTTCTTATTGACGAAGAAACACAGAAATTGCATCCGAATTTAATACAAAAGGCACAATGCCGACTTAAGCACTACAGGACTGACACTCTAATTTTCTATGATTTGAACCTCTGCTGTGAGTCCAGTTTTAGTTTACGATGCTTCACTTCAGGTTTACTGTATCCCTTGGACCTTCATATTGACGATGAAACACAGAAATTGCATACGAATTTAATAAAAAAGGCACAATGCCAACTTAAGTACAAGAGGACTGATACTCTTTCTTTCTATGATTTGAACCCCTCCTGTGAATCCAGTTTTAGATTCCGATGCTTCACTTCAGGTTTACTGTATCCCTTGGACCTTCTTATTGACGATGAAACACAGAAATTGCATCCGAACTTAATACAAATGGCACAATGCTGACTTAAGTACTAGAGGACTGACACTCTAACTTTCGATGATTTGAACCACTCCTGTGAGTCCAGTTTTAGTTTCCGATGCTTCACTTCAGGTTTACTGTATCCCTTGGACCTTCTAATTGACGATGAAACACAGAAATTGCACCCGAATTTAATACAAAAGGCACAATGCCGACTTAAGTAGAAGAGGACTGATACTCCAACTTTCTATGATTTGCACCCCTCCTGCGAGTCCAGTTTTAGATTCCGATGATTCACGTCGTGTTAACTGTATACCTTGGACCTTCTTATTGACGATGAAACACAGAAATTACATCAGAATTTAATACAAATGCACAATTCCGACTTAAGTAAAAGAGGACTGACACTCTAATTTTCTGTGATTTGAACCTCTCCTGTGAGTCCAGTTTTAGTTTCCGATGCTTCACTTCAGGTTTAATGTATCCCTTGGACCTTCTTATTGACGATGAAACACAGAAATTACATCCGAATTTAATACAAATGGCAAAATGCCTACTTAAGTACTAGAGGACTGACACTCTAACTGTCTATGATTTGAACCTCTCCTGTGAGTCCAGTTTTAATTTCCGATGCTTCACTTCTGGTTTACTGTATCCCTTGGACCTTCTAATTGACGATGAAACACAGAAATTGCAGCCGAATTTAATAAAAAAGGCACAATGCCGAATGAATTACAAGAGGACTGACACTCTAACTTTCTATGATTTGAACCTCACCTGTGAGTCCAGTTTTAGATTCCGATGCTTCACTTCAGGTGCACTGTATACCTTGGACCTTATTATTGACGTTGAAACACAGAAATTTCATCCGAATTTAATACAAATGCACAAAGCCGACTTAAGTACAAGAGGACTGACACTCTAACTTTCTATGATTTGAACCCCTCCTGCGAGTCCACTTTTAGATTCCGATGCTTCACTTCAGGTGTACTGTATACCTTGGACCTTCTTATTGACGATGAAACACAGAAATTTCATCTGAATTTAATACAAATGCACAATTCCGACTTAAGTACAAGAGGACTGACACTCTACCTTTCTATGATTTGAACCTCTCCTGTGAGTCCAGTTTTAGTTTCCGATGCTTCACTTCAGGTTTACTGTATCCCTTGGACCTTCTTATAGACGAAGAAACACAGAAACTGCATCCGAATTTAATACAAAAGGCACAATGCCGACTTAAGCACTACAGGACTGACACTCTAACTTTCTATGATTTGAACCTCTGCTGTGAGTCCAGTTTTAGTTTCCGATGCTTCACTTCAGGTTTACTGTATCCCTTGGACCTTCATATTGACGATGAAACACAGAAATTGCATACGAATTTAATAAAAAAGGCACAATGACGACTTAAGTACAAGAGGACTGATACTCTAACTTTCTATGATTTGAACCCCTCCTGTGAGTCCAGTTTTAGATTCCGATGCTTAACTTCAGGTTTACTGTATCCCTTGGACCTTCCTATTGACGATGAAACACAGAAATTGCATCCGAAATTAAAACAAAAAGCACAATGCCGACTTAAGTACAAGAGGACTGATACTCTACCTTTCTATGATTTGAACCTCTCCTGTGAGTCCAGTTTTAGTTTCCGATGCTTCACTTCAGGTTTACTGTATCCCTTGGACCTTCTTATAGACGAAGAAACACAGAAACTGCATCCGAATTAAATACAAAAGGCACAATGCCGACTTAAGCACTACAGGACTGACACTCTAACTTTCTATGATTTGAACCTCTGCTGTGAGGCCAGTTTTAGTTTCCGATGCCTCACTTCAGGTTTACTGTATCACTTGGACCTTCTTAATGTCGATGAAACACAGAAATTGCATCCGAATTTAATAAAAAAGGCACAATGCCGACTTAAGTACAAGAGGACTAATACTCTAACTTTCTATGATTTGAACCCCTCCTGTGTGTCCAGTTTTAGATTCCGATGCTTAGCTTCAGGTTTACTGTATCCCTTGGACCTTCTTATTGACGATGAAACACAGAAATTGCATCCGAATTTAATACAAAAGGCACAATGCCGACTTAAGTACAAGAGGGCAGATACTCTAACTCTCTATGATTTGAACCCCTCCTGTGAGTCCGGTTTTAGATTCCGATGCTTCACTTCAGGTTTACTGTATCCCTTGGACCCTCTTATTGACGATGAAACACAGAAATAGCATCCGAATTTAAAACAAAAAGCACAATGCCGACTTAAGTACAAGAGGACTGAAACTCTAACTCTCTATGATTTTAACCTCTGATGTGGGTCCAGTTTTAGTTTCCGATGCTTCACTTCAGGTTTACTGTATCCCTTGGACCTTCTTATTGACGATGAAAGACAGAAATTCCATCTGAATTTAATACAAAGGGCACAATGCCGACTTATGGATAAGAGGCCTGCCACTCTAACTTTCTATGATTTGAACCTCTCCTGTAAGTCCAGATTTAGACTCCGATGCTTCACTTCTGGTTTACTGTATCCCTTGGACCTTCCCATTGATGATGAAGCACAGAGATTGCATCCGAATTTAATACAAAAGGCACAATGACGGCTTAAGTACAAGAGGACTGACACTCTTTCTTTCTATAAATTAAACCTCTCCTGTGAACCCAGTTTTAGATTCCGATGCTTCACTACAGGTTTACTGTATCCCTTGGACCTTCTAATTGACGATGAAACACAGAAAGTGCATCCGAATTTAATACAAAATGCACAATGCCGACTTAAGTACAAGAGGACTGATACTCCAACTTTCTATGATTTGAACTCCTCCTGCGAGTCCAGTTTTAGATTCCGATGCTTCACGTCAGGTTAACTGTATACCTTGGACCTTCTTATTGACGATGAAACACAGAAATTACATCAGAATTTAATACAAATGCACAATTCCGACTTAAGTACAAGAGGACTGACACTCTAATTTTCTGTGATTTGAACCTCTCCTGTGAGTCCAGTTTTAGTTTCCGATGCTTCACTTCAGGTTTAATGTATCCCTTGGACCTTCTTATTGACGATGGAACACAGAAATTACATCCGAATTTAATACAAAAGGCAAAATGAAGAACTTAAGTACTAGAGGACTGACACTCTAACTTTCTATGACATGAACCTCACCTGTGAGTCCAGTTTTAGATTCCGATGCTTCACTTCAGGTGTACTGTATACCTTGGACCTTATTATTGACGTTGAAACACAGAAATTTCATCCGAATTTAATACAAATGCACAATTCCGACTTAAGTACAAGAGGACTGACACTCTAACTTTCTATGATTTGAACCCCTCCTGCGAGTCCACTTTTAGATTCCGATGCTTCACTTCAGGTGTACTGTATACCTTGGACCTTCTTATTGACGATGAAACACAGAAATTTCATCTGAATTTAATACAAATGCACAATTCCGACTTAAGTACAAGAGGACTGACACTCTAACTTTCTCTGTTTTGAACCTCTCCTGTGAGTCCAGTCTTAGTTTCCGATGCTTCACTTCAGGTTTACTGTATCCCTTGGACCTTCTTATTGACGAAGAAACACAGAAATTGCATCCGAATTTAATACAAGAGGCACAATGCCGACTTAAGCACTACAGGACTGACACTCTAATTTTCTATGATTTGAACCTCTGCTGTGAGTCCAGTTTTAGTTTCCGATGCTTCACTTCAGGTTTACTGTATCCCTTGGACCTTCATATTAACGATGAAACACAGAAATTGCATACGAATTTAATAAAAAAGGCACAATGCCGACTTAAGTACAAGAGGACTGATACTCTAACTTTCTATGATTTGAATCCCTCCTGTGAGTCCAGTTTTAGATTCCGATGCTTAACTTCAGGTTTACTGTATCCCTTGGACCTTCTTATTGACGATGAAACACAGAAATTGCATCCGAAATTAATACAAAAGGCACAATGCCGACTCAAGTACAAGAGGACTGATACTCTAACTTTCTATGATTTGAAACTCTCCTGTGATTCCAGTTTTAGTTTCCGATGCTTCACTTCAGGTTTACTGTATCCCTTGGACCTTCGTATTGACGAAGAAACACAGTAACTGCATCCGAATTTAATACAAAAGGCACAATGCCGACTTAAGCACTACAGGACTGACACTCTAACTTTCTATGATGTGAACCTCTGCTGTGAGTCCAGTTTTAGTTTCCGATGCTTCACTTCAGATTTACTGTATCACTTGGACCTTCTTATTGACGATGAAACACAGAAATTGCATCCGAATTTAAAACAAAAGCACAATTCCGACTTAAGTACAAGAGGACTGAAACTCTAACTCTCTATGATTTGAACCTCTGCTGTGGGTCCAGTTTTAGTTTCCGATGCTTCACTTCAGGTTTACTGTTTCCCTTGGACCTTCTTATTGACGATGAAAGACAGAAATTCCATCTGAATTTAATACAAAAGGAACAATGCCGACTTAAGGACAAGAGGCCTGCCACTCTAACTTTCTACGATTTGAACCTCTCCTGTAAGTCCAGATTTAGACTCGATGCTTCACTTCTGGTTTACTGTATACCTTGGACCTTCTTATTGACGATGAAACTTAGAAATTGCATCCGAATTGAATACAAAGGGCACAATGCCGGCTTAAGTACAAGAGGACTGACACTCTTTCTTTCTATGAATTGAACCTCTCCTGTGAACCCAGTTTTAGATTCCGATGCTTCACTTCAGGTTTACTGTATCCCTTGGACCTTCCCATTGATGATGAAGCACAGAAATTGCATCCGAATTTAATACAAAAGGCTCAATGCCGACTTATGTACAAGAGGACTGAAACTCTAACTTTCTATGATTTGAACCTCTCCTGTGAGTCCAGTTTTCGATTACGATGCTTCACTTCAGGTTTACTGTATCCCTTGGACCTTCTTATAGACGATGGAACACAGAAATTGCATCCGAATTTAATACAAAAGGAACAATGCCGACTTAAGTACAAGAGGACTGACACTCTAACTTTCTATTATTTGAACTTCTCCTGTGAGTCCAGTTTTAGTTTCCGATGCTTCGCTTCAGGTTTACTGTATACCTTGGACCTTCTTATTGACGATGAAACACAGAAATTACACCCGAGTTTAATACAGAAGGCACAATGCCGACTTAAGTACAAGAGGACTGACACTCTAACTTTCTATTATTTGAACTTCTCCTGTGAGTCCAATTTAGTTTCCGATGCTTCGCTTCAGGTTTACTGTATACCTTGGACCTTCTTATTGACGATGAAACACAGAAATTGCATCCGAATTTAATACAAAAGGCACAATGCCGACTTAAGTGCAAGAGGACTGGAACTCTAACTTTCTATGATTTGAACCTCTCCTGTGAGTCCAATTTTAGTTTCCGAATCTTGACTTCAGGTTTACTGTATCCTTGGACCTTCTTATTGACGATGAAACACAGAAATTGCATCCGAATTTAATACAAAAGGCACAATGCCGACTTAGGTACGAGAGGACTGACACTCTAACTTTCTATGATTTGAACCTCTCCTGTGAGTCCAGTTTTAGTTTCCGATGCTTCACTTCAGGTTTACTGTATCCCTTGGACCTTCGTATTGACGATGAAACACAGAAATTGCATCCGAACTTAATAAAAAAGCACAATGCCGAATGAAGTACAAGAGGACTGACACTCTAACTTTCTATGATTTGAACCTCACCTGTGAGTCGAGTTTTAGATTCCGATGCTTCACTTCAGGTGTACTGTATACCTTGGACCTTTTTATTGGCGATGAAACACAGAAATTTCATCCGAATTTAATACAAATGCACAATGCCGACTTAAGTACAAGAGGACTGACACTCTAACTTTCTATGATTTGAACCCCTCCTGCGAGTCCACTTTTAGATTCCGATGCTTCACTTCAGGTGTACTGTATACCTTGGACCTTCTTATTGACGATGAAACACAGAAATTTCATCTGAATTTAATACAAATACACAATTCCGACTTAAGTACAAGAGGACTGACACTCTAACTTACTCTGTTTTGAACCTCTCCTGTGAGTCCAGTCTTAGTTTCCGATGCTTCACTTCAGGTTTACTGTATCCCTTGGACCTTCTTATTGACGATGAAACACAGAAATTGCATCCGAATTTAATAAAAAAGGCACAATGCCGACTTGAGTACAAGAGGACTGATACTCTAACTTTCTATGATTTGAACCCCTCCTGTGAGTCCAGTTTTAGATTCCGATGCTTAGCTTCAGGTTTACTGTATCCCTTGGACCTACTTATTGACGATGAAACACAGAAATTGCATCCGAATTTAATACAAAAGGCACAATGCCGACTTAAGTACAAGAGGGCAGATACTCTAACTTTCTATGATTTGAACCTCTGCTGTGGGTCCAGTTTTAGTTTCCGATGCTTCACTTCAGGTTTACTGTATCCCTTGGACCTTCTTATTGACGATGAAAGACAGAAATTCCATCTGAATTTAATACAAAAGGCACAACGCCGACTTAAGGACAAGAGGCCTGCCACTCTAACTTTCTATGATTTGAACCTCTCCTGTGAGTCCAGTTTTCGATTACGATGCTTCACTTCAGGTTTACTGTATCCCTTGGACCTTCTTATAGACGATGAAACACAGAAATTGCATCCGAATTTAATACAAAAGGCACAATGCCGACTTAAGTACAAGAGGACAGACACGCTATCTTTCTATGATTTGAACCTCTCCTGTGAGTCCTGTCTTAGATTCCGATGCTTCACTTCAGGTTTACTGTATACCTTGGACCTTCTTATTGACGATGAAACACAGAAATTACACCCGAATTTAATACAGAACGCACAATGCCGACTTAAGTACAAGAGGACTGACACTCTAACTTTCTATTATTTGAACTTCTCCTGTGAGTCCAGTTTCAGTTTCCGATGCTTCAGTTGAGGTTTACTGTATACCTTGTACCTTCGTATTGACGGTGAATCACAGAAATTGCATCCGAATTTAATACAAAAGGCACAATGCCGACTTAAGCACATCAGGACTGACACTCTAATTTTCTATGATTTGAACCTCTGCTGTGAGTCCAGTTTTAGTTTCCGATGCTTCACTTCAGGTGTACTGTATACCTTGGACCTTCTTATTGACGATGTAACACAGAAATTCCATCCGAATTTAATCAAAAGGCACAATGCCGACTTAAATGCAAGAGGACTGACACTCTAACTTTCTGTGATTTGAACCTCTCCTGTGAGTCCAGTTTTCGATTACAATGCTTCACCTCAGGTTTTCTGTATCCCTTGGACATTCTTATTGACGATAAAAGACAGAAAATCCATCTGAATTTAATACAAAAGGCACAATGCCGACTTAAGGACAAGAGGCTTGCCACTCTAACTTTCTATGATTTGAACCTCTCCTGTAAGTCCAGTTTTAGACTCCGATGCTTCACTTCAGGTTTACTGTATCCCTTGGACATTCTTATTGACGAAGAAACACAGAAATTGCATCCGAATTTAATACAAAAGGCACAATGCCGACTTCAGCACTACAGGACTGACACTCTAATTTTCTATGATTTGAACCTCTGCTGTGAGTCCAGTTTTAGTTTCCGATGCTTCACTTCAGGTGTACTGTATACCTTGGACCTTCTTATTGACGATGAAACACAGAAATTTCATCTGAATTTAATACAAATGCACAATTCCGACTTAAGTACAAGAGGACTGCCACTCTAACTTTCTCTGTTTTGAACCTCTCCTGTTACTCCAGTCTTAGTTTCGGATGCTTCACTTCAAGTTTACTGTATCCCTTGGACCTTCTTATTGACGAAGAAACACAGAAATTGCATCCGAATTTAATAAAAAAGGCACAATGCCGACTTAAGCACTGCAGGACTGACACACTAATTTTCTGTGATTTCAACCTCTGCTGTGAGACCAGTTTTAGTTTCCGATGCTTCACCTCAGGTTTACTGTATCCCTTGGACCTTCATATTGACGATGAAACACAGAAATTGCATACGAATTTAATAAAAAAGGCACAATGCCGACTTAAGTACAAGAGGACTGATACTCTAACTTTCTATGATTTGAACCCCTCCTGTGAGTCCAGTTTTAGATTCCGATGCTTAACTTCAGGTTTACTGTATCCCTTGGACCTTCTTATTGACGATGAAACACAGAAATTGCATCCGAAATTAATACAAAAAGCACAATGCCGACTTAAGTACAAGAGGACTGATACTCTAACTTTCTGTGATTTGAACCTCTCCTGTGAGTCCAGTTTTAGTTTCCGATGCTTCACTTCAGGTTTACTGTATCCCTTGGACCTTCTTATAGACGAAGAAACACAGAAACTGCATCCGAATTTAATACAAAAGGCACAATGCCGACTTAAGGACTACAGGACTGACACTCTAACTTTCTATGATTTGAACCTCTGCTGTGAGTCCAGTTTTAGTTTCCGATGCTTCACTTCAGGTTTACTGTATCACTTGGACCTTCTTATTGACGATGAAACACAGAAATTGCATTCGAATTTAATAAAAAAGGCTCAATGCCGACGTAAGTACAAGAGGACTGATACTCTAACTTTCTATGATTTGAACCCCTCCTGTGAGTCCAGTTTTAGATTCCGATGCTTAGCTTCAGGTTTACTGTATCCCTTGGACCTTCTTATTGACGAAGAAACACAGAAATTGCATCCGAATTTAATACAAAAGGCACAATGCCGACTTAAGTACAAGAGGGCATATACTCTAACTTTCTATGATTTGAACCCCTCCTGTGAGTCCGGTTTTAGATGCCGATTCTTCACTTCAGGTTTACTGTATCCCTTGGACCCTCTTATTGACGATGAAACACAGAAATTGGATCCGAATTTAAAACAAAAGGCACAATGCCGACTTAAGTACAAGAGGACTGAAACTCTAACTTCCTATGATTTGAACCTCTCCTGTGAGTCCAATTTTAGTTTCCGATGCTTGACTTCAGGTTTACTGTACCCCTTGGACCTTCTTATTGACGATGAAACACAGAAATTGCATCCGAATTTAATACAAAAGGCACAATGCCGACTTAAGTACTAGAGGACTGACACTCTAACTCTCTATGATTTGAACCCCTCCTGTGAGCCCAGTTTTAGTTTCCGATGCTTCACTTCAGGTTTACTGTATCCCTAAGACCTTCTTATTGACGATGAAACACAGAAATTGCATCCGAATTTAATAAAAAAGCACAATGCCGAATGAAGTACAAGAGGACTGACACTCTAACTTTCTATGATTTGAACCTCACCTGTGAGTCCAGTTTTAGATTCCGATGCTTCACTTCAGGTGTACTGTATACCTTGGACCTTATTATTGGCAATGAAACACAGAAATTTCATCCGAATTTAATACAAATGCACAATTCCGACTTAAGTACAAGAGGACTGACACTCTAACTTACTCTGTTTTGAACCTCTCCTGTGAGTCCAGTCTTAGTTTCCGATGCTTCACTTCAGGTTTACTGTACCCCTTGGACCTTCTTATTGACGAAGAAACACAGAAATTGCATTCTAATTTAATGCAAAAGGCACAATGCCGACTTAAATACAAGAGGACTGACACTCTAACTTTCTGTGATTTGAACCTCTCCTGTAAGTCCAGTTTTAGACTCCGATGCTTCACTTCGGGTTTACTGTATCCCTTGGACCTTCCTATTGACGATGAAACACGGAAATTGCATCCGAATTTAATACAAAAGGCACAATGCCGGCGTAAGTAAAAGAGGACTGACACTCTTTCTTTCTATGATTTAAAACTCTCCTGTGAATCCAGTTTTAGATTCCGATGCTTCACTTCAGGTTTACTGTGTCCCTTGGACCTTCTCATTGATGATGAAGCACAGAAATTGCATCCGAATTTAATACAAAAGGCACAATGCCGACTTATGTACAAGAATACTGACACTCTAACTTTCTATGATGTGAACCTCTCCTGTGAGTCCAGTTTTAGGATCCGATGCTTCACTTCAGGTTTACTGTATACCTTGGACCATCTTACTGGCGATGAAACACAGAAATTGCATCCGAAGTTAATACAAAAGGCACAATGCCGACTTCAGTACAAGAGGACTGAAACTCTAACTTTCTATGATTTGAACCCCTCCTGCGAGTCCAGTTTTAGATTCCGATGCTTCACTTCTGGTTTACTGTATACCTTGGACCTTCTTATCGACGATGAAACACAGAAATTACATCCGAATTTAATACTAATGCACAATGCCGACTTAAGTACAAGAGGACTGACACTCTAACTTTCTGTGATTTGAACCTCTCCTGTGAGTCCAGTTGTAGTTTCCGATGCTTCACTTCAGGTTTACTGTATTACTTGGACCTTCTTATTGACGATGAAACACAGAAATTGCATCCGAATTTAATACATAAGGCACAATGCCGACTTAAGTACTAGAGGACTGACACCCTAACTTTCTATGACTTGAACCTCTCCTGTGAGTCCAGTTTTAGTTTCCGATGCTTAACTTCAGGTTAACTGTATCCTTTGGACCTTCTTATTTACGATGGAACACAGAAATTGCATCCGAATTTAATAAAAAAGGCACAATGCCGACTTAAGTACGAGAGGACTGATACTCTAACTGTCTATGATTTGAACCCCTCCTGTTAGTCCAGTTTTTGATTCCGATGCTTCACTTCAGGTTTACTGTATCCCTTGGACCCTCTTATTGACGATGAAACACAGTAATTGCATCCGAATTTAATACAAAAGGCACAATGCCGACTTAAGTACAAGTGGACTGACACTCAAACTTTCTATGATTTGAACCTTTCCTGTGAGTCCAGTTTTAGATTCCGATGCTTCACTCCAGGTGTACTGGATACCTTGGTCCTTCTTATTGACGATGAAACACAGGAATTTCATCCGAATTTAATACAAATGCACAGTGACGACTTAAGTACAAGAGGACTGAAACTCTAACTTTCTATGATTCGAACCTCCACTGTGAGTCCAGTTTTAGTTTCCGATGCTTCACTTCAGGTTTACTGTATCCCTTGGACCTTCTTATTGACGATGAAACACAGAAATTGCATCCGAATATAATACAAAAGGCACAATGCCGAGTTAAGTACAAGAGTACTGATACTCTAACTTTGTATGATTTGAACCTCTGCTGTGAGTCCAGTTTTGGTTTCCGATGCTTCACTTCAGGTTTACTGTATCCCTTGGACCATCTTATTGACGATGAAACACAGAAATTGCCTCCGAATTTAATAAAAAAGGCACAATGCCGACTTAAGTACAAGAGGACTGATACTCTAACTTTCTATGATTTGAACCCCCCCTGTGAGTCCAGTTTTAGATTCCGATGCTTAACTTCAGGTTTACTGTATCCCTTGGACCTTCTTATTGACGATGAAACACAGATTTTGCATCCGAATTTAAAACAAAAGGCACAATGCCGACTTAAGTACAAGAGGACTGAAACTCTAACTTTCTATGATTTGATCCTCGCTGTGAGTCCAGTTTTAGTTTCCGATGCTTCACTTCACGTTTACTGTATCCCTTGGACCTTCTTATTGACGATGAAACACAGAAATTGCATCCGAATTTAATACAAAAGGCACAATGCCGACTTAAGTACAAGAGGACTGAAACTCTAACTTTCTATGATTTGAACCTCTGCTGTGAGTCCAGTTTTAGTTTGCGATGCTTCACTTTAGGTGTACTGTATACCTTGGACCTTATTATTGGCAATGAAACACAGAAATTTCATCCGAATTTAATACAAATGCACAATTCCGACATAAGTACAAGAGGACTGACACTCTAACTTATTCTGTTTTGAACCTCTCCTGTGAGTCCAGTCTTAGTTTCCGATGCTTCACTTCAGGCTTACTGTATCCCGTGGACCTTCTTATTGACGAAGAAACACAGAAATTGTATTCTAATTTAATGCAAAAGGCACAATGCCGACTTAAGCACTACAGGACTGACACTCTAATTTTCTATGATTTGAACCTCTGCTGTGGGTCCAGTTTTAGTTTCCGATTCTTCACTTCAGGTTTATTGTATCCCTTGGATTTTTTTATTGACGATGAAACACAGAAATTGCATTCGAATTTACTAAAAAAGGCACAAAGCCGACTTAAGTACAAGAGGACTGATACTCTAACTTTCTATGATTTGAACCCCTCCTGTGGGTCGAGTTTTAGATTCCGATGCTTAACTTCAGGTTTACTGTATCCCATGGTCCTTCTTATTGACGACGAAACACAGAAATTGCATCCGAAATTAATACAAAAGGCACAATGCCGACTTAAATACAAGAGAACTGACACTCTAACTTTCTGTGATTTGAACCTCTCCTGTGAGTCCAGTTTTCGATTACAATGCTTCACCTCAGGTTTTCTGTATCCCTTGGACATTCTTATTGACGATAAAAGACAGAAATTCCATCTGAATTTAATACTAAAGGCACAATGCCGACTTAAGGACAAGAGGCTTGCCACTCTAACTTTCTATGATTTGAACCTCTCCTGTAAGTCCAGTTTTAGACTCCGATGCTTCACTTCAGATTTACTGTATCCCTTGGACCTTCTTATTGACGATGAAACACGGAAATTGCATCCGAATTTAATACAAAAGCCACAATGCCGGCTTAATTAAAAGAGGACTGACACTCTTTCTTTCTATGATTTAAAACTCTCCTGTGAATCCAGTTTTAGATTCCGATACTTCACTTCAGGTTTACTGTATCCCTTGGACCTTCTCATTGATGATGAAGCACAGAAATTGCATCCGAATTTAATACAAAAGGCACAATGCCGACTTATGTACAAGAATACTGACACTCTAACTTTCTATGATGTGAACCTCTCCTGTGAGTCCAGTTTTAGGATCCGATGCTTCACTTCAGGTTTACTGTATACCTTGGACCATCTTATTGGCGATGAAACACAGAAATTGCATCCGAAGTTAATACAAAAGGCACAATGCCGACTTCAGTACAAGTGGACTGAAACTCTAACTTACTATGATTTGAACCCCTCCTGCGAGTCCAGTTTTAGATTCCGATGCTTCACTTCAGGTTTACTGTATACCTTGGACCTTCTTATCGACGATGAAACACAGAAATTACATCCGAATTTAATACTAATGCACAATGCCGACTTAAGTACAAGAGGACTGACACTCTAACTTTCTGTGATTTGAACCTCTCTTGTGAGTCCAGTTTTAGTTTCCGATGCTTCACTTCAGGTTTACTGTATTACTTGGACCTTCTTATTGACGATGAAACACAGAAATTGCATCCGAATTTAATACATAAGGCACAATGCCGACTTAAGTACTAGTGGACTGACACACTAACTTTCTATGACTTGAACCTCTCCTGTGTGTCCAGTTTTAGTTTCCGATGCTTCACTTCAGGTTAACTGTATCCCTTGGACTTTCTTATTTACGATGAAACACAGAAATTGCATCCGAATTTAATAAAAAAGGCACAATGCCGACTTAAGTACAAGAGGACTGATACTCTAACTGTCTATGATTTGAACCCCTCCTGTTAGTCCAGTTTTAGATTCCGATGCTTCACTTCAGGTTTACTGTATCCCTTGGACCCTCTTATTGACGATGAAACACAGTAATTGCATCCGAATTTAATACAAAAGGCACAATGCCGACTTAAGTACAAGTGGACTGACACTCAAACTTTCTATGATTTGAACCTCTCCTGTGAGTCCAGTTTTAGATTCCGATGCTTCACTCCAGGTGTACTGTATACCTTGGTCCTTCTTATTGACGATGAAACACAGGAATTTCATCCGAATTTAATACAAATGCACAATGACGACTTAAGTACAAGAGGACTGAAACTCTAACTTTCTATGATTTGAACCTCCACTGTGAGTCCAGTTTTAGTTTCCGATGCTTCACTTGAGGTTTACTGTATCCCTTGGACCTTCTTATTGACGATGAAACACAGAAATTGCATCCGAATATAATACAAAAGGCACAATGCCGAGTTAAGTACAAGAGGACTGATACTCTAACTTTGTATGATTTGAACCTCTGCTGTGAGTCCAGTTTTAGTTTCCGATGCTTCACTTCAGGTTTACTGTATCCCTTGGACCTTCTTATTGACGATGAAACACAGAAATTGCATCCGAATTTAATACAAAAGGCACAATGCCGACTTAAGTACAAGAGGACTGAAACTCTAACTTTCTATGATTTGAACCTCTGCTGTGAGTCCAGTTTTAGTTTGCGATGCTTCACTTCAGGTTTACTGTATCCGTTGGACCTTCTTATTGACGATGAAATTCAGAAATTGCATCTGTATTTAATACAAAAGGCACAATGCCGACTTATGTACAAGAGGACTGATACTCTAACTTTTTATGATTTGAACCTCTCCTGTGAGTCCAGTTTTAGATTCCGATGCTTCACGTCAGGTGTACTGTATACCTTGGACCTTCTTATTGACCATGAAACACAGAAATTTCATCTCAATTTAATACAAATGCACAATTCCGACCCTAGTACAAGAGGACTGACACTCCAACTTTCTCTGATTTGAACCTCTCCTGTGAGTCCAGTCTTAGCTTCCGATGCTTCACTTCAGGTTTACTGTATCCCTTGGACCTTCTTATTGACGAAGAAACACAGATATTGCATCCGAATTTAATACAAAAGGCACAATGCCGACTTAAGCACTACAGGTCTGACACTCTAACATTCTATGATTTGAACCCCTGCTGTGAGTCCAGTTTTAGTTTCCGATGTTTCACTTCAGGTTTACTGTATCCCCTGGACCTTCTTATCGACGATGAAACACAGAAATTGCATCCGAATTTAATAAAAAAGGCACAATGCCGACTTAAGTACAAGAGGACTGATACTCTAACTTTCTATGATTTGAACCCGTCCTGTGGGTCCAGTTTTAGATTCCGATGCTTAACTTCAGGTTTACTGTATCCCTTGGACCTTCTTATTGACGATGATTTACAGAAATTGGATCCGAAATTAATACAAAAGGCACAATGCAGACTTAAGTACAAGAGGACTGAAACTCTAACTTTCTATGAATTGAACCCCTGCTGTGAGTCCAGTTTTAGTTTCCGATGCTTCACTTCAGGTTTACTGTATCCCTTGGACCCTCTTATTGACGATGAAACACAGAAATTGTATCCGAATTTAAAACAAAAGGCACAATGCCGACTTAAGTACAAGAGGACTGAAACTCTTACTTTCTATGATTTGAACCTCTGCTGTGAGTCCAGTTTTAGTTTCCGATGCATCACTTCAGGTTTTTTGTATCCCTTGGACCTTCTTATTGACGATACAACACAGAAATTGCATCCGAATTTAATACAAAAGGCACAATGCCGACTTAAGTACAACAGGACTGAAACTCTAACTTTCTATGATTTGAACCTCTGCTGTGAGTCCAGTTTTAGATTCCGATGCTTCACTTCAGGTTTACTGTATCCCTTGGACCTACTCATTGATGATGAAGCACAGAAATTGCATCCGAATTTAATACAAAAGGCACAATGCCGACTTATGTACAAGAATACTGACACTCTAACTTTCTATGATGTGAACCTCTCCTGTGAGTCCAGTTTTAGGATCCGATGCTTCACTTCAGGTTTACTGTATACCTTGGACCATCTTATTGGCGATGAAACACAGAAATTGCATCCGAAGTTAATACAAAAGGCACAATGCCGACTTCAGTACAAGTGGACTGAAACTCTAACTTTCTATAATTTGAACCCCTCCTGCGAGTCCAGTTTTAGATTCCGATGCTTCACTTCAGGTTTACTGTATACCTTGGACCTTCTTATCGACGATGAAACACAGAAATTACATACGAATTTAATACTAATGCACAATGCCGACTTAAGTACAAGAGGACTGACACTCTAACTTTCTGTGATTTGAACCTCTCCTGTGAGTCCAGTTTTAGTTTCCGATGCTTCACTTCAGGTTTACTGTATTACTTCGACCTTCTTATTGACGATGAAACACAGAAATTGCATCCGAATTTAATACATAAGGCACAATGCCGACTTAAGTACTAGAGGACTGACACCCTAACTTTCTATGACTTGAACCTCTCCTGTGAGTCCAGTTTTAGTTTCCGATGCTTCACTTCAGGTTAACTGTATCCCTTGGACCTTCTTATTTACGATGAAACACAGAAATTGCATCCGAATTTAATAAAAAAGGCACAATGCCGACTTAAGTACAAGAGGACTGATACTCTAACTGTCTATGATCTGAACCCCTCCTGTTAGTCCAGTTTTAGATTCCGATGCTTCACTTCAGGTTAACTGTATCCCTTGGACCCTCTTATTGACGATGAAACACAGTAATTGCATCCGAATTTAATACAAAAGGCACAATGCCGACTTAAGTACAAGTGGACTGACACTTAAACTTTCTATGATTTGAACCTCACCTGTGAGTCCAGTTTTAGATTCCGATGCTTCACTCCAGGTGTACTGTATACCTTAGTCCTTCTTATTGACGATGAAACACAGGAATTTCATCCGAATTTAATACAAATGCACAATGACGACTTAAGTACAAGAGGATTGAAACTCTAACTTTCAATGATTTGAACCTCCACTGTGAGTCCAGTTTTAGTTTCCGATGCTTCACTTCATGTTTACTGTATCCCTTGGACCTTCTTATTGACGATGAAACACAGAAATTGCATCCGAATATAATACAAAAGGCAAAATGCCGAGTTAAGTACAAGAGGACTGATACTCTAACTTTGTATGATTTGAACCTCTGCTGTGAGTCCAGTTTTAGTTTCCGATGCTTCACTTCAGGTTTACTGTATCCCTTGGACCTTCTTATTGACGATGAAACACAGAAATTGCCTCCGAATTTAATAAAAAAGGCACAATGCCGACTTAAGTACAAGAGGACTGATACTCTAACTTTCTATGATTTGAACCCCCCCTGTAAGTCCAGTTTTAGATTCCGATGCTTAACTTCAGGTTAACTGTATCCCTTGGACCCTCTTATTGACGATGAAACACAGATTTTGCATCCGAATTTGAAACAAAAGGCACAATGCCGACTTAATTACAACAGGACTGATACTCTAATTTTCTATGATTTGAACCACTCCTGTGAGTCACGTTTCAGTTTCCGTTGCTTCACTTCAGGTTTACTGTATCCTTGGTCCTTCTTATTGACGATGAAACACAGGAATTTCATCCGAATTTAATACAAATGCACAATGACGACTTAAGTACATGAGGACTGAAACTCTAACTTTCTATGATTTGAACCTCTGCTGTGAGTCCAGTTTTAGTTTCCGATGCTTCACTTCAGGTTCACTGTATCCCTTGGACCTTCTTATTGACGATGAAATTCAGAAATTGCATCTGTATTTAATACAAAAGGCACAATGCCGACTTATGTACAAGAGGACTGATACTCTAACTTTTTATGATTTGAACCTCTCCTGTGAGTCCAGTTTTAGATTCCGATGCTTCACGTCAGGTGTACTGTATACCTTGGACCTTCTTATTGACCATGAAACACAGAAATTTCATCTCAATTTAATACAAATGCACAATTCCGTTCTGAGTACAAGAGGACTGACACTCCAACTTTCTCTGATTTGAACCTCTCCTGTGAGTCCAGTCTTAGCTTCCGATGCTTCACTTCAGGTTTACTGTATCACTTGGACCTTCTTATTGACGAAGAAACACAGATATTGCATCCGAATTAAATACAAAAGGCACAATGCCGACTTAAGCACTACAGGTCTGACACTCTAACATTCTATGATTTGAACCCCTGCTGTGAGTCCAGTTTTAGTTTCCGATGCTTCACTTCAGGTTTACTGTATCCCTTGGACCTTCTTATCGACGATGAAACACAGAAATTGCATCCGAATTTAATAAAAAAGGCACAATGCCGACTTAAGTACAAGAGGACTGATACTCTAACTTTCTATGATTTGAACCCGTCCTGTGGGTCCAGTTTTAGATTCCGATGCTTAACTTCAGGTTTACTGTATCCCTTGGACCTTCTTATTGACGATGATTTACAGAAATTGCATCCGAAATTAATACAAAAGGCACAATGCCGACTTAAGTACAAGAGGACTGAAACTCTAACTTTCTATGAATTGAACCCCTGCTGTGAGTCCAGTTTTAGTTTCCGATGCTTCACTTCAGGTTTACTGTATCCCTTGGACCCTCTTATTGACGATGAAACACAGAAATTGTATCCGAATTTAAAACAAAAGGCACAATGCCGACTTAAGTACAAGAGGACTGAAACTCTTACTTTCTATGATTTGAACCTCTGCTGTGAGTCCAGTTTTAGTTTCCGATGCATCACTTCAGGTTTTTTGTATCCCTTGGACCTTCTTATTGACGATACAACACAGAAATTGCATCCGAATTTAATACAAAAGGCACAATGCCGACTTAAGTACAACAGGACTGAAACTCTAACTTTCTATGATTTGAACCTCTGCTGTGAGTCCAGTTTTAGATTCCGATGCTTCACTTCAGGTTTACTGTATCCCTTGGACCTTCACATTGATGATGAAGCACAGAAATTGCATCCGAATTTAATACAAAAGGCACAATGCCGACTTATGTACAAGAATACTGACACTCTAACTTTCTATGATGTGAACCTCTCCTGTGAGTCCAGTTTTAGGATCCGATGCTTCACTTCAGGTTTACTGTATACCTTGGACCATCTTATTGGCGATGAAACACAGAAATTGCATCCGAAGTTAATACAAAAGGCACAATGCCGACTTCAGTACAAGAGGACTGAAACTCTAACTTTCTATAATTTGAACCCCTCCTGCGAGTCCAGTTTTAGATTCCGGTGCTTCACTTCAGGTTTACTGTATACCTTGGACCTTCTTATCGACGATGAAACACAGAAATTACATACGAATTTAATACTAATGCACAATGCCGACTTAAGTACAAGAGGACTGACACTCTAACTTTCTGTGATTTGAACCTCTCCTGTGAGTTTAGTTTTAGTTTCCGATGCTTCACTTCAGGTTTACTGTATTACTTCGACCTTCTTATTGACGATGAAACACAGAAATTGCATCCGAATTTAATACATAAGGCACAATGCCGACTTAAGTACTAGAGGACTGACACCCTAACTTTCTATGACTTCAACCTCTCCTGTGAGTCCAGTTTTAGTTTCCGATGCTTCACTTCAGGTTAACTGTATCCCTTGGACCTTCTTATTTACGATGAAACACAGAAATTGCATCCGAATTTAATAAAAAAGGCACAATGCCGACTTAAGTACAAGAGGACTGATACTCTAACTGTCTATGATCTGAACCCCTCCTGTTAGTCGAGTTTTAGATTCCGATGCTTCACTTCAGGTTTACTGTATCCCTTGGACCCTCTTATTGACGATGAAACACAGTAATTGCATCCGAATTTAATACAAAAGGCACAATGCCGACTTAAGTACAAGTGGACTGACACTCAAACTTTCTATGATTTGAACCTCACCTGTGAGTCCAGTTTTAGATTCCGATGCTTCACTCCAGGTGTACTGTATACCTTGGTCCTTCTTATTGACGATGAAACACAGGAATTTCATCCGAATTTAATACAAATGCACAATGACGACTTAAGTACAAGAGGATTGAAACTCTAACTTTCAATGATTTGAACCTCCACTGTGAGTCCAGTTTTAGTTTCCGATGCTTCACTTCATGTTTACTGTATCCCTTGGACCTTCTTATTGACGATGAAACACAGAAATTGCATCCGAATATAATACAAAAGGCACAATGCCGAGTTAAGTACAAGAGGACTGATACTCTAACTTTGTATGATTTGAACCTCTGCTGTGAGTCCAGTTTTAGTTTCCGATGCTTCACTTCAGGTTTACTGTATCCCTTGGACCTTCTTATTGACGATGAAACACAGAAATTGCCTCCGAATTTAATAAAAAAGGCACAATGCCGACTTAAGTACAAGAGGACTGATACTCTAACTTTCTATGATTTGAACCCCCCCTGTAAGTCCAGTTTTAGATTCCGATGCTTAACTTCAGGTTAACTGTATCCCTTGGACCCTCTTATTGACGATGAAACACAGATTTTGCATCCGAATTTGAAACAAAAGGCACAATGCCGACTTAATTACAACAGGACTGATACTCTAACTTTCTATGATTTGAAGCACTCCTGTGAGTCACGTTTCAGTTTCCGTTGCTTCACTTCAGGTTTACTGTATCCTTGGTCCTTCTTATTGACGATGAAACACAGGAATTTCATCCGAATTTAATACAAATGCACAATGACGACTTAAGTACATGAGGACTGAAACTCTAACTTTCTATGATTTGAACCTCTGCTGTGAGGCCAATTTTAGTTTCCGATGCTTCACTTCAGGTTCACTGTATCCCTTGGACCTTCTTATTGACGATGAAATTCAGAAATTGCATCTGTATTTAATACAAAAGGCACAATGCCGACTTATGTACAAAAGGACTGATACTCTAACTTTTTATGATTTGAACCTCTCCTGTGAGTCCAGTTTTAGATTCCGATGCTTCACGTCAGGTGTACTGTATACCTTGGACCTTCTTATTGACCATGAAACACAGAAATTTCATCTCAATTTAATACAAATGCACAATTCCGACCGGAGTACAAGAGGACTGACACTCCAACTTTCTCTGATTTGAACCACTCCTGAGAGTCCAGTCTTAGCTTCCGATGCTTCACTTCAGGTTTACTGTATCCCTTGGACCATCTTATTGACGAAGAGACACAGATATTGCATCCGAATTTAATACAAAAGGCACAATGCCGACTTAAGCACTACAGGTCTGACACTCTAACATTCTATGATTTGAACCTCTGCTGTGAGTCCAGTTTTAGTTTCCGATGTTTCACTTCAGGTTTACTGTATCCCTTGGACCTTCTTATCGACGATGAAACACAGAAATTGCATCCGAATTTAATAAAAAAGGCACAATGCCGACTTAAGTACAAGAGGACTGATACTCTAACTTTCTATGATTTGAACCCGTCCTGTGGGTCCAGTTTTAGATTCCGATGCTTAACTTCAGGTTTACTGTATCCCTTGGACCTTCTTATTGACGATGTTTTACAGAAATTGAATCCGAAGTTAATACAAAAGGCACAATGCCGACTTAAGTACAAGAGGACTGATACTCTAACTTTCTATGATTTGAACCTCTCCTGTGAGTCTAGTTTTAGATTCCGATGCTTTGCTTCAGGTTTACTGTATCCCTTGGACCCTCTTATTGACGATGAAACACAGAAATTGCATCCGAATTTAAAACAAAAGCACAATGCCGACTTAAGTACAAGAGGACTGAAACTCAAACTTTCTATGATTTGAACCACTGCTGTGAGTCCAGTTTTAGTTTCCGATGCTTCACTTCAGGTTTTTTGTATCCCTTGGACCTTCTTATTGACGATACAACACAGAAATTGCATCCGAATTTAATACAAAAGGCACAATGCCGACTTAAGTACAACAGGACTGAAACTCTAACTTTCTATGATTTGAACCTCTGCTGTGAGTCCAGTTTTAGTTTCCGATGCTTCACTTCAGGTTTACTGTATCCCTTGGAACTTCTTATTGACGATGAAATTCAGAAATTGCATCCGTATTTAATACAAAAGGCACAACGCCGACTTAAGTACAAGAGGACTGATACTCAAACTTTTCTTGATTTGAACCTCTCCTGTGAGTCACGTTTTAGTTTCCGATGCTTCACTTCAGGTTTACTGTATCCTTGGACCTTCTTATTGACGATGAAGCACAGAAAATGCATCCGAATTTGATACAAATGCTTAATGGCGACTTAAGCCTAAGAGGACTGTTAATCTAACTTTCTATGATTTGAACCCCTCCTGTGAGTCCAGTTTTAGATTCCGATGCTTCACTTCAGGTGTACTGCATACCTTGGACCTTCTTATTGACGATGAAACACAGAAATTTCATCCGAATCTAATACAAAAGGCACAATGCCGACTTAAGTACAAGAGGACTGACACTCTAACTTTCTATGATTTAAACCTCTCCTGTGTGTCCAGTTTTAGTTTCCGATGCTTCACTTCAGGTTTACTGTATACCTTGGACCTTCTTATTGACGATGAAAATCAGAAATTGCATCCGGATTTCATACAAAAGAAACAATGCCGACTTAAGTACAAGAGGACTGATACTCTAACTTTCTATGATTTGAACCACTCCTGTGAGTCACGTTTCAGTTTCCGTTGCCTCACTTCAGGTTTACAGTATCCTTGGACCTTCTTATTGACGATGAAACGCAGAAATTGGATCCGAATTTGATACAAATGCACAATGCCGACTTAAGCACAAGATTACTGTTAATCTAACTTTCTATGATTTGAACCCCTTCTGTGAGACCAGTTTTAGATTCCGATGCTTCACTTCAGGTGTACTGTATACCATGGACCTTCTTATTGACGATGAAACACAGAAATCTCATCCGAATTTAATACAAAAGGCACAATGCCGACTTAAGTACAAGTGGACTGACATTCTAACTTTCTATCATTTGAACCTCTCCTGTGAGTCCTGTTTAGTTTCCGATGCTTCACTTCAGGTTTACTGTATCCCTTGGACCTTCTTATTGACGATGAAACACAGAAATTGCATCCGAATTTAATACAAAAGACACAATGCTGACTTAAGTACTAGAGGACTGACACTAGAACTTTCTATGATTTTAACCTCTCCTGTGAGTCCAGTTTTAGTTTCCGATGCTTCACTTCAGGTTACTGTATGCGTTGGACCTTCTTATTGACGATGAAACACAGAAATTGCATCCGAATTTATACAAAGGCAGAATGCCGACTTAGGTACTAGAGGAATGACACTCTAACTTTCTATGATTTGAACCCCCCTGTGAGTCCAGTTTCAGATTCCGATGCTTCACTTCAGGTGTACTGTATACCTTGGACCTTCTTATTGACGATGAAACACAGAAATTGCATCCGAATTTAATACAAAAGGCACAATGCCGACATATGTACAAGAATACTGACACACTAACTTTCTATGATTTGAACCTCTCGTGTAAGTCCTGTTTTAGTTTCCGATGCTTCACTTCAGGTTTACTGTTTACCATGGACCTTCTTATTGGCGATGAAACACAGAAATTGCATCCGAATTTAATACAAAAGGCACAATGCCGACTTAAGTACTAGAGGACTGACACCCTAACTTTCTATGATTTGAACCTCTCCTGTGAGTCCGGTATTAGTTTCCGATGCTTCAATTCAGGTTTACTGTATCCCTTGGACCTTCTTATTGACGATGAAACACAGAAATTGCATCCGAATTTAATAAAAAAGGCACAATGCCGACTTAAGTACAAGAGGACTGATACTCTAACTTTCTATGATTTGAACCCCTCCTGTGAGTCCAGTTTTAAATTCCGAAGCTTAACTTCAGGTTTACTGTATCCCTTGGACCCTCTTATTGGCGATGAAACACAGAAATTGCATCCGAATTTAATACAAAAGGCACAATGCCGACTTAAGTACAAGAGGACTGACACTCTAACTTTCTACCATTTGAACCTCTCCTGTGAGTCCAGTTTCAGATTCCGATGCTTCACTTCAGGTGTACTGTATCCCTTGGACCTTCTTATTGACGATGAAACACAGAAATTTCTTCCGAATTTAATACAAATGCACAATGCCGACTTAAGTACAAGCGGACTGAAACTCTAACTTTCTATGATTTGAACCTCCGCTGTGAGTCCAGTTTTAGTTTCCGATGCTTCACTTCAGGTTTACTGTATCCCTTATACATTCTTATTGACAATAAAGCACAGAAATTGCATTCGAATTAAATACAAAAGGCACAATGCCGAGTTAAGTACAAGTGGACTAATACTCTAACTTTCTATGATTCGAACCACTGCTGAGAGTCCAGTTTTAGTTTCCGATGCTTAACTTCAGGTTTACTGTATCCCTTGGACCTTCTTATTGACGATGAAACACAGAAATTGCATCCGAATTTACTACAAAGGCACAATGCCGACTTAACTTCAAGAGGACTAAAACTCTAACTCTCTACGATTTGAACCTCTGCTGTGAGTCCAGTTTTAGTTTACGATGCTTCACTTCAGGTTTACTGTATTCTTTGGACCTTCTTATTGACGATGAAACACAGAAATTGCATCCGAATTTAATAAAAAAGGCACAATGCCGACTTAAGTACAAGAGGACTGATACTCTAACTTTCCATGATTTGAACCCTTCCTGTGAGTCCAGTTTTAGATTCTGATGCTTAACTTCAGATTTACTGTATCCCTTGGACCTTCTTATTGACGATGAAACACAGAAAATGTATCCGAATTTAATACAAAAGGCACAATGCCGACTTAACTACAAGAGGACTGTAACTCTAACTTTCTATGATTTGAACCTCTGCTGTGATTCCAGTTTTAGTTTACGATGCTTCACTTCAGGTTTACTGTATCCTTTGGACCTTCATATTGACGATGAAACACAGATATTGCTTCCGAATTTAATACAAATGCACAATGCGGACTTAAGTACAAGAATACTGACACTCTAACTTTCTGTGATTCGAACCTCTCCTGTGAGTCCAGTTTTAGTTTCCGATGCTTCACTTCAGGTTTACTGTATCCCTTGGACCTTCTTATTGACGATGAAACACAGAAGTTGCATCCGAATTTAATACATAAGGCACAATGCCGACATAAGTACTAGAGGACTGACACCCTAACTTTCTATGATTTGATCCTCTCCTGTGAGTCCAGTTTTAGTTTCCGATGCTTCACTTCAGGTTAACTGTATCCCTTGGACCTTCTTATTGACGATGAAACACAGAAATTGCATCCGAATTTAATAAAAAGGCACAATGCCGACTTAAGTACAAGAGGACTGATACTCTAACTTTCTATGATTTTAACCCCTCCTGTGAGTCCAGTTTTAAATTCCGATGCCTCACTTCAGGTTTACTGTATTCCTTGGACCCTCTCATTGACGATGAAACACAGAAATTGCATCCAAATTTAATACAAAAGGCACAATGCCGACTTAGGTACAAGTGGACTGACACTCTAACTTTCTATGATTTGAACCTCTCCTGTGAGTCCAGTTTTAGATTCCGATGCTTCACTTCAGGTGTACTGTATACCTTGGTCCTTCTTATTGACGATGAAACACAGAAATTTCATCCGAATTTAATACAAATGCACAATGCCGACTTAAGTACAAGAGGACTTAAACTCTAACTTTCTATGATTTGAACCTCCGCAGTGAGTCCAGTTTTAGTTTCCGATGCTTCACTTCAGGTTTACTGTATCCCTTGGACCTTCTTATTGACGATGAAACACAGAAATTGCATCCGAATTTATTAAAAAAGGCACAATGCCGACTTCAGTACAAGAGGACTGATACTCTAACTTTCTATGATTTGAACCTCTCCTGTGAGTCCAGTTTTAGATTCCGATGCTTAACTTCAGGTTTACTGTATCCCTCGGACCTTCTTATTGACGATGAAACACAGAAATTGCATCCGAATTTAATACAAAAGCACAATGCCGAATGAAGTACAAGAGGACTGACACTCTTACTTTCTATGATTTGAACCATTCCTGTGAGTCCAGTTTTAAATTCCGATGCTTCACTTCAGGTGTACTGTATACCTTAGACCTACCATTTGACGATGAAACACAGAAATTTCATCCGAATTTAATACAAATGCACATTGTCGACTTAAGTACAAGAGGACTGACACTCTAACTTTCTATGATTTGAACCTCTGCTGTGAGTCCAGTTTTAGATTCCGATGCTTCACTTCAGGTGTACTGTATACCTTGGTCCTTCTTATTGACGATGAAACACAGAAATTTCATCCAAATTTAATAAAAAAGGCACAATGCCGACTTAAGTACAAGAGGACTGATACTCTAACTTTCTATGATTTGAACCCCTCCTGTGAGTCCAGTTTTTGATTCTGATGCTTAACTTCAGGTTTACTGTATACCTTGGACCTTCTTATTGACGATGAAACACAGAAATTGCATCCGAATTTAATACAAAAGGCACAATGCCGACTTAACTACAAGAGGACAGAAACTCTAACTTTCTATGATTTGAACCTCTGCTGTGATTCCAGTTTTAGTTTACGATGCTTCACTTCAGGTTTACTGTATCCTTTGGACCTTCATATTGACGATGAAACACAGAAATTGCATCCGAATTTAATACAAATGCACAATGCCGACTTAAGTACAAGAGGACTGACACTCTAACTTTCTGTGATTTGAACCTCTCCTGTGAGTCCAGTTTTAGTTTCCGATGCTTCACTTCAGGTTTACTGTATCCCTTAAACCTTCTTATTGACGATGAATCACAGAAATTGCATCCGAATTTAATACATAAGGCACAATGCCGACTTAAGTACTAGAGGAGTGACACCCTAACTTTCTATGATTTGAACTTCTCCTGTGAGTCCAGTTTTAGTTTCCGATTTTTCACTTCAGGTTAACTGTATCCCTTGGACCTTCTTATTGACGATGAAATACAGAAATTGCATCCGAATTTAATAAAAAAGGCACAATGCCGACTTAAGTACAAGAGGACTGATAGTCTAACTTTCTATGATTTGAACCCCTCCTGTGAGTCCAGTTTTAGATTCCGATGCTTCGCTTCAGGTTTACTGTATTCCTTGGACCCTCTCATTGACGATGAAACACAGAAATTGCATCCGAATTTAATACAAAAGGCACAATGCCGACTTAAGTACAAGTGGACTGACACTCTAACTTTCTATGATTTGAACCTCTCCTGTGAGTCCAGTTTTAGATTCCAATGCTTCACTTCAGGTGTACTGTGTACCTTGGTCCTTCTTATTGACGATGAAACACAGAAATTTCTTCCGAATTTAGTACAAATGCACAATGCCGACTTAAGTACAAGAGGACTGAAACTCTAACTTTCTATGATTTGAACCTCCGCTGTGAGTCCAGTTTTAGTTTCCGATGCTTCACTTCAGGTTTACTGTATCCCTTGGACCTTCTTATTGACGATGAAACACAGAAATTGCATCCGAATTTAATACAAAATGCACAATGCCGAGTTAAGTACAAGAGGACTGATACTCTAACCTTGTATGATTTGAACCTTTGCTGTGAGTCCAGTTTTAGTTTCCGATGCTTCACTTCAGGTTAACTGTATCCCTTGGACCTTCTTATTGACGATGAAACACAGAAATTGCATCCGAATTTAATACAAAAGGCACAATGCCGACTTAAGTACAAGAGGACTGATACTCTAAATTTCTATGATTTGAACCCCTCCTGTGAGTCCAGTTTTAGATTCCGATGCTTCGCTTCAGGTTTACTGTATTCCTTGGACCCTCTCATTGACGATGAAACACAGAAATTGCATCCAAATTTAATACAAAAGGCACAATGCCGACTTAAGTACAAGTGGACTGACACTCTAACTTTCTATGATTTGAACCCCTCCTGCGAGTCCAGTTTTAGATTCCGATGCTTCACTTCAGGTTTACTGTATACCTTGGACCTTCTTATCGACGATGAAACACAGAAATTCCATCCGAATGTAATACAAATGCACAATGCCGACTTAAGTACAAGAGGACTGACACTCTAACTTTCTGTGATTTGAACTTCTGCTGTGAGTCCAGTTTTAGTTTCCGATGCTTCACTTCAGGTTTACTGTATCCCTTGGACCTTCTTATTGACGATGAAACACAGAAATTGCATCCGAATTTAATACAAAAGGCACAATGCCGACTTAAGTACTAGAGGACTGACACCCTAACTTTCTATGATTTGAACCTCTCCTGTGAGTCCGGTATTAGTTTCCGATGCTTCAATTCAGGTTTACTGTATCCCTTGGACCTTCTTATTGACGATGAAACACAGAAATTGCATCCGAATTTAATAAAAAAGGCAAAATGCCGACTTAAGTACAAGAGGACTGATACTCTAACTTTCTATGATTTGAACCCCTCCTGTGAGTCCAGTTTTAAATTCCGAAGCTTAACTTCAGGTTTACTGTATCCCTTGGACCCTCTTATTTGCGATGAAACACAGAAAATGCATCCGAATTTAATACAAAAGGCACAATGCCGACTTAACTACAAGAGGACTGAAACTCTAACTTTCGATGATTTGAACCTCTGCTGTGATTCCTGTTTTAGTTTACGATGCTTCACTTCAGGTTTACTGTATCCTTTGGACCTTCATATTGACGATGAAACACAGAAATTGCATCCGAATTCAATACAAAATACACAATGCCGACTTAAGTACAAGAGGACTGATACTCTAAATTTCTATGATTTGAACCTCTGCTGTGAGTCCAGTTTTAGTTTCCGATGCTTCACTTCAGGTTTACTGTATCCCTTGGAACTTCTTACTGACGATGAAACACAGAAATTACATCCAAATTTAATAAAAAAGGCACAATGCCTACTTAAGTACAAGAGGACTGATACTCTAACTTTCTATGATTTGAACCTCTCCTGTGAGTCCAGTTTTAGATTCCGATGCTTAACTTCAGGTTTACTGTATACCTTAGACCTACCTTTTGACGATGAAATACAGAAATTTCATCGAATTTAATACAAATGCACGATGTCGACTTAAGTACAAGAGGACTGACACTCTAACTTTCTATGATTTGAACCCCTCCTGCGTGTCTAGTTTTAGATTCCGATGCTTCACTTCAGGAGTACTGTATACCTTGGACCTTCTTATTGACCATGAAACACAGAAATTTCATCTCAGTTTAATACAAATGCACAATTCCGACTTGAGTACAAGAGGACTGACACTCTAACTTTCTCTGATTAGAATCTTTCCTGTGAGTCCAGTCGTAGTTTCCGATGCTTCACTTCAGGTTCACTGTACCCCTTGGACCTTCTTATTGACGAAGAAACACAGAAATTGCATCCGAATTTAATACAAAAGGCACAATGCCGACTTAGGCACTACAGGTCTGACACTCTAACTTTCTATGATTTGAACCTCTGCTGTGAGTCCAGTTTCAGTTTCCGATGCTTCACTTCAGGTTTACTGTATCCCTAGGACCTTCTTATTGACGATGAAACACAGAAATTGCATCCGAATTTAATAAAAAAGGCACAATGCCGACTTAAGTACAAGAGGACTGATACTCTGACTTTCTATGATTTGAACCCCTCCTGTGAGTCCAGTTTTGGATTCCGATGCTTAACTTCAGGTTTACTGTATCCCTTGGACCTTCTTATTGACGATGAAACACAGAAATTGCATCCGAAATTAATACAAAAGGCACAATGCCGACTTAAGTACAAGAGGACTGATACTCTAACTTTCTATGATATGAACCTCTCCTGTGAGTCCAGCCTTAGTTTCCGATGCTTCACTTCAGGTTCACTGTATCCCTTGGACCTTCTTATTGACGAAGAAACACAGAAATTGCATCAGAATTTAATACAAAAGGCACAATGCCGACTTAAGTACAAGAGGACTGAAACTCTAAGTTTCTATGATTTGAACCTCTGCTGTGAGTCCAGTTTTAGTTTCCGATGCTTCACTTCAGGTTTACTGTATCCCTTGGACCTTCTTATTGACGATGAAACACAGAAATTGCATCCGAATTTAATACAAAAGGCACAATGCCGACTTAACTACAAGAGGACTAAAACCCTTACTCTCTATGATTTGAACCTCTGCTGTGAGTCCAGATTTAGTTTACGATGCTTCACTTCAGGTTTACTGTATCCTTTGGACCTTCTTATTGACGATGAAACACAGAAATTGCATCCGAATTTAATACAAAAATCACAATGCAAACTTAAGTACAAGAGGACTGAAACTCTAACTCTTTATGATTTGAACCTCTGCTGTGAGTCCAGTTTTAGTTTCCGATGCTTAACTTCAGGTTTACTGTATCCCTTGGACCTTCTCATTGATCATGAAGCACAGAAATTGCATCCGAATTTAATACAAAAGGCACAATGCCGACATCAGTACAAGAGGACTGACACTCTAACTTTCTATAATTTGAACCCCTCCTGCGAGTCCAGTTTTAGATTCCGATGCTTCACTTCAGGTTTACTGTATACCTTGGACCTTCTTATCGACGATGAAACACAGAAATTACGTCCGAATTCAATACAAATGCACAATGCCGACTTAAGTACAAGAGGACTGACACTCTAACCTTCTGTGATTTGAACCCCTCCTGTGAGTCCAGTTTTAGTTTCCGATGCTTCACTTCAGGTTTACTGTATCCCTTGGACCTTCTTATTGACGATGAAACACAGAAATTGTATCCGAATTTAATACATAAGGCACAATGCCGACTTAAGTTATAGAGGACTGACACCCTAACTTTCTATGATTTGAACCTCTCCTGTGAGTCCAGTTTTAGTTTCCGTTGCTTCACTTCAGGTTAACTGTATCCCTTGGACCTTCTTATTGACGATGAAACAGAGAAATTGCATCCGAACTTAATAAAAAAGGCACAATGCCGACTTAAGTACAAGAGGACTGATCCTCTAACTTTCTATGATTTGAACCCCTCCTGTGAGTCCAGTTTTAGATTCCGATGCTTCACTTCAGGTTTACTGTATCCCTTGGACCCTCTTATTGACGATGCAACACAGAAATTGCATCCGAATTTAATACAAAAGGAACAATGCCGACTTAAGTGCAAGTGCACTGACACTCTAACTCTCTATGATTTGAACCTCTCCTGTAAGTCCAGTTTTAGATTCCGATGCTTCACTTCAGGTGTACTGTATACCTTGGTCCTTCTTATTGTCGATGAAACACAGAAATTTCATCCGAATTTAATAAAAGAGGCACAATGCCGACTTCAGTACAAGAGGACTGATACTCTAACTTTCTATGATTTGAACCCCTCCTGTGAGTCCAGTTTTAGATTCTGATGCTTAACTTCAGGTTTACTGTATCCCTTAAACCTTCTTATTGACGATGAAACACAGAAATTGCATCCAAATTGAATACAAAAGGCACAATGCCGACTTAACTACAAGAGGACTGATACTCTAACTTTCTATGATTTGAACCTCTGCTGTGGTTCCAGTTTTAGTTTACGATGCTTCACTTCAGGTTTACTATATCCTTTGGACCTTCATATTGACGATGAAACACAGGAATTGGATCCGAATTTAATGCAAATGCACAATGCCGACTTAAGTACAAGAGGACTGACACTCTAACTTTCTGTGATTTGAACGTCTCCTGTGAGTCCAGTTTTAGTTTCCGATGCTTCACTTCAGGTTTACTGTATCCCTTGGACCTTCTTATTGATGATGAATCACAGAAATTGCATCCGAATTTAATACATAAGGCACAATGCCGACTTAAGTACTAGAGGAGTGACACCCTAACTTTCTATGATTTGAACCTCTCCTGTGAGTCCAGTTTTAGTTTCCGATTTTTCACTTCAGGTTAACTGTATCCCTTTGACCTTCTTATTGACGATGAAACACAGAAATTGCATCCGAATTTAATACAAAAGGCACAATGCCGACTTAAGTACAAGTGGACTGACACTCTAACTTTCTATGATTTGAACCTCTCCTGCGAGTCCAGTTTTAGATTCCGATGCTTCACTTCAGGTGTAATGTATACCTTGGTCCTTCTTATTGACGATGAAACACAGAAATTTCATCCGAATTTAATACAAATGCACAATGCCGACTTAAGTACAAGAGGACTGAAACTCTAACTTTCTATGATTTGAACCTCCACTGTGAGTCCAGTTTTAGTTTCCGATGCTTCACTTCAGGTTTACTGTATCCCTTGGACCTTCTTATTGACGATGAAACACAGAAATTGCATCCGAATTTAATACAAAATGCACAATGCCGAGTTAAGTACAAGAGGACTGATACTCTAACTTTGTATGATTTGAACCTTTGCTGTGAGTCCAGTTTTAGTTTCCGATGCTTCACTTCAGGTTTACTGTATCCCTTGGACCTTCTTATTGACGATGAAACACAGAAATTGCATCCGAATTTAATAAAAGAGGCACAATGCCGACTTCAGTACAAGAGGACTGATACTCTAACTTTCTATGATTTGAACCCCTCCTGTGAGTCCAGTTTTAGATTCCGATGCTTAACTTTAGGTTTACTGTATCCCTTGGACCTTCTTATTGACGATGAAACACAGAAATTGCATCCGAATTTAATACAAAAGGCACAATGCCGACTTAACTACAAGAGGACTGAAACTCTAACTTTCTATGATTTGAACCTCTGCTGTGATTCCAGTTTTAGTTTACGATGCTTCACTTCAGGTTTACTGTATCCCTTGGACCTTCATATTGACCATGAAACACAGAAATTGCATCCGAATTTAATACAAAATACACAATGCCGACTTAAGTACAAGAGGACTGATACTCTAAATTTCTATGATTTGAACCTCTGCTGTGAGTCCAGTTTTAGTTTCCGATGTTTCACTTCAGGTTTACTGTATCCCTTGGAACTTCTTACTGACGATGAAACACAGAAATTACATCCAAATTTAATAAAAAAGGCACAATGCCTACTTAAGTACAAGAGGACTGATACTCTAACTTTCTATGATTTGAACCTCTCCTGTGAGTCCAGTTTTAGATTCCGATGCGTAACTTCAGGTTTACTGTATCCTTTGGACCTTCTTATTGACGATGAAACACAGAAATTGCATCCGAATTTAATACAAAAGCACAATGCCGACTTAAGTACAAGAGGACTGAAACTCTAACATTCTATGATTTGAACCTCTGCTGTGAGTCCAGTTTTAGTTTCCGATGCTTAACTTCAGGTTTACTGTATACCTTGGTCCTTCTTATTGTCGATGAAACACAGAAATTTCATCCGAATTTAATAAAAAAGGCACAATGCCGACTTAAGTACAAGAGGACTGATACTCTAACTTTCTATGATTTGAACCCCTCCTGTGAGTCCAGTTTTAGATTCTGATGCTTAACTTCAGGTTTACTGTATCCCTTAAACCTTCTTATTGACGATGAAACACAGAAATTGCATCCAAATTTAATACAAAAGGCACAATGCCGACTTAACTACAAGAGGACTGATACTCTAACTTTCTATGATTTGAACCTCTGCTGTGGTTCCAGTTTTAGTTTACGATGCTTCACTTCAGGTTTACTGTATCCTTTGGACCTTCATATTGACGATGAAACACAGGAATTGGATCCGAATTTAATGCAAATGCACAATGCCGACTTAAGTACAAGAGGACTGACACTCTAACTTTCTGTGATTTGAACGTCTCCTGTGAGTCCAGTTTTAGTTTCCGATGCTTCACTTCAGGTTTACTGTATCCCTTGGACCTTCTTATTGATGATGAATCACAGAAATTGCATCCGAATTTAATACATAAGGCACAATGCCGACTTAAGTACTAGAGGAGTGACACCCTAACTTTCTATGATTTGAACCTCTCCTGTGAGTCCAGTTTTAGTTTCCGATTTTTCACTTCAGGTTAACTGTATCCCTTTGACCTTCTTATTGACGATGAAACACAGAAATTGCATCCGAATTTAATACAAAAGGCACAATGCCGACTTAAGTACAAGTGGACTGACACTCTAACTTTCTATGATTTGAACCTCTCCTGTGAGTCCAGTTTTAGATTCCGATGCTTCACTTCAGGTGTAATGTATACCTTGGTCCTTCTTATTGACGATGAAACACAGAAATTTCATCCGAATTTAATACAAATGCACAATGCCGACTTAAGTACAAGAGGACTGAAACTCTAACTTTCTATGATTTGAACCTCCACTGTGAGTCCAGTTTTAGTTTCCGATGCTTCACTTCAGGTTTACTGTATCCCTTGGACCTTCTTATTGACGATGAAACACAGAAATTGCATCCGAATTTAATACAAAATGCACAATGCCGAGTTAAGTACAAGAGGACTGATACTCTAACTTTGTATGATTTGAACCTTTGCTGTGAGTCCAGTTTTAGTTTCCGATGCTTCACTTCAGGTTTACTGTATCCCTTGGACCTTCTTATTGACGATGAAACACAGAAATTGCATCCGAATTTAATAAAAGAGGCACAATGCCGACTTCAGTACAAGAGGACTGATACTCTAACTTTCTATGATTTGAACCCCTCCTGTGAGTCCAGTTTTAGATTCCGATGCTTAACTTTAGGTTTACTGTATCCCTTGGACCTTCTTATTGACGATGAAACACAGAAATTGCATCCGAATTTAATACAAAAGGCACAATGCCGACTTAACTACAAGAGGACTGAAACTCTAACTTTCTATGATTTGAACCTCTGCTGTGATTCCAGTTTTAGTTTACGATGCTTCACTTCAGGTTTACTGTATCCCTTGAACCTTCATATTGACCATGAAACACAGAAATTGCATCCGAATTTAATACAAAATACACAATGCCGACTTAAGTACAAGAGGACTGATACTCTAAATTTCTATGATTTGAACCTCTGCTGTGAGTCCAGTTTTAGTTTCCGATGCTTCACTTCAGGTTTACTGTATCCCTTGGAACTTCTTACTGACGATGAAACACAGAAATTACATCCAAATTTAATAAAAAAGGCACAATGCCTACTTAAGTACAAGAGGACTGATACTCTAACTTTCTATGATTTGAACCTCTCCTGTGAGTCCAGTTTTAGATTCCGATGCGTAACTTCAGGTTTACTGTATCCTTTGGACCTTCTTATTGACGATGAAACACAGAAATTGCATCCGAATTTAATACAAAAGCACAATGCCGACTTAAGTACAAGAGGACTGAAACTCTAACATTCTATGATTTGAACCTCTGCTGTGAGTCCAGTTTTAGTTTCCGATGCTTAACTTCAGGTTTACTGTATCCCTTGGACCTTCTTATTGACTATGAAACACAGAAATTGCATCTGAATTTAATAAAAAAGGCACAATGCCGAATGAAGTACAAGAGGACTGACACTCTTACTTTCTATGATTTGAACCATACCTGTGAGTCCAGTTTTAAATTCCGATGCTTCACTTCAGGTGTACTGTATACCTTAGACCTACCTTTTGACGATGAAACACAGAAATTTCATCCGAATTTAATACAAATGCACAATGTCGACTTAAGTACAAGAGGACTGACACTCTAACTTTCTATGATTTGAACCCCTCCTGCGTGTCCAGTTTAAGATTCCGATGCTTCACTTCAGGAGTACTGTATACCTTGGACCTTCTTATTGACCATGAAACACAGAAATTTCATCTCAGTTTAATACAAATGCACAATTCCGACTTGAGTACACGAGGACTGACACTCTAACTTTCTCTGATTAGAACCTCTCCTGTGAGTCCAGTCTTAGTTTCCGATGCTTCACTACAGGTTCACTGTATCCCTTGGACCTTCTTATTGACGAAGAAACACAGAAATTGCATCCGAATTTAATACAAAAGGCACAATGCCGACTTAAGCACTACAGGTCTGACACTCTAACTTTCTATGACTTGAACCTCTGCTGTGAGTCCAGTTTCAGTTTCCGTGCTTCACTTCAGGTTTACTGTATCCCTAGGACCTTCTTATTGACGATGAAACACAGAAATTGCATCCGAATTTAATAAAAAAGGCACAATGCCGACTTAAGTACAAGAGGACTGATACTCTGACTTTCTATGATTTGAACCCCTCCTGTGAGTCCAGTTTTGGATTCCGATGCTTAACTTCAGGTTTACTGTATCCCTTGGACCTTCTTATTGACGATGAAACACAGAAATTGCATCCGAAATTAATACAAAAGGCACAATGCCGACTTAAGGACAAGAGGACTGATACTCTAACTTTCTATGATATGAACCTCTCCTGTGAGTCCAGTCTTAGTTTCCGATGCTTCACTTCAGGTTCACTGTATCCCTTGGACCTTCTTATTGACGAAGAAACACAGAAATTGCATCCGAATTTAATACAAAAGGCACAATGCCGACTTAAGTACAAGAGGACTGAAACTCTAAGTTTCTATGATTTGAACCTCTGCTGTGAGTCCAGTTTTAGTTTCCGATGCTTCACTTCAGGTTTACTGTATCCCTTGGACCTTCTTATTGACGATGAAACACAGAAATTGCATCCGAATTTAATACAAAAGGCACAATGCCGACTTAACTACAAGAGGACTAAAACTCTTACTCTCTATGATTTGAACCTCTGCTGTGAGTCCAGATTTAGTTTACGATGCTTCACTTCAGGTTTACTGTATCCTTTGGACCTTCTTATTGACGATGAAACACAGAAATTGCATCCGAATTTAATACAAAATGCACAATGCCGACTTAAGTACAAGAGGACTGATACTCTAACTTTCTATGATTTGAACCCCTCCTGTGAGTCCAGTTTTAGATTCCGATGCTTAACTTCAGGATTTCTGTATCCCTTGGACCTTCTTATTGACGATGAAACACAGAAATTGCATCCGAATTTAATACAAAAATCACAATGCCAACTTAAGTACAAGAGGACTGAAACTCTAACTCTTTATGATTTGAACCTCTGCTGTGAGTCCAGTTTTAGTTTCCGATGCTTAACTTCAGGTTTACTGTATCCCTTGGACCTTCTCACTGATCATGAAGCACAGAAATTGCATCCGAATTTAATACAAAAGGCACAATGCCGACATCAGTACAAGAGGACTGACACTCTAACTTTCTATGATTTGAACCCCTCCTGCGAGCCCAGTTTTAGATTCCGATGCTTCACTTCAGGTTTACTGTATACCTTGGACCTTCTTATCGACGATGAAACACAGAAATTACGTCCGAATTTAATACAAATGCACAATGCCGACTTAAGTACAAGAGGACTGACACTCTAACCTTCTGTGATTTGAACCCCTCCTGAGAGTCCAGTTTTAGTTTCCGATGCTTCACTTCAGGTTTACTGTATCCCTTGGACCTTCTTATTGACGATGAAACACAGAAATTGTATCCGAATTTAATACATAAGGCACAATGCCGACTTAAGTTATAGAGGACTGACACCCTAACTTTCTATGATTTGAACCTCTCCTGTGAGTCCAGTTTTAGTTTCCGTTGCTTCACTTCAGGTTAACTGTATCCCTTGGACCTTCTTATTGACGATGAAACAGAGAAATTGCATCCGAACTTAGTAAAAAAGGCACAATGCCGACTTAAGTACAAGAGGACTGATCCTCTAACTTTCTATGATTTGAACCCCTCCTGTGAGTCCAGTTTTAGATTCCGATGCTTCACTTCAGGTTTACTGTATCCCTTGGACCCTCTTATTGACGATGCAACACAGAAAGTGCATCCGAATTTAATACAAAAGGAACAATGCCGACTTAAGTACAAGTGCACTGACACTCTAACTCTCTATGATTTGAACCTCTCCTGTAAGTCCAGTTTTAGATTCCGATGCTTCACTTCAGGTGTACTGTATACCTTGGTCCTTCTTATTGTCGATGAAACACAGAAATTTCATCCGAATTTAATAAAAAAGGCACAATGCCGACTTAAGTACAAGAGGACTGATACTCTAACTTTCTATGATTTGAACCCCTCCTGTGAGTCCAGTTTTAGATTCTGATGCTTAACTTCAGGTTTACTGTATCCCTTAAACCTTCTTATAGACGATGAAACACAGAAATTGCATCCAAATTTAATACAAAAGGCACAATGCCGACTTAACTACAAGAGGACTGATACTCTAACTTTCTATGATTTGAACCTCTGCTGTGGTTCCAGTTTTAGTTTACGATGCTTCACTTCAGGTTTACTGTATCCTTTGGACCTTCATATTGACGATGAAACACAGGAATTGGATCCGAATTTAATGCAAATGCACAATGCCGACTTAAGTACAAGAGGACTGACACTCTAACTTTCTGTGATTTGAACGTCTCCTGTGAGTCCAGTTTTAGTTTCCGATGCTTCACTTCAGGTTTACTGTATCCCTTGGACCTTCTTATTGATGATGAATCACAGAAATTGCATCCGAATTTAATACATAAGGCGCAATGCCGACTTAAGTACTAGAGGAGTGACACCCTAACTTTCTATGATTTGAACCTCTCCTGTGAGTCCAGTTTTAGTTTCCGATTTTTCACTTCAGGTTAACTGTATCCCTTTGACCTTCTTTTTGACGATGAAACACAGAAATTGCATCCGAATTTAATAAAAAAGGCACAATGCCGACTTAAGTACAAGAGGACTGATACTCTAACTTTCTATGATTTGAACCCCTCCTGTGAGTCCAGTTTTAGATTCCGATGCTTCACTTCAGGTTTACTGTATTCCTTGGACCCTCTCATTGACGATGAAAGACAGAAATTGCATCCGAATTTAATACAAAAGGCACAATGCCGACTTAAGTACAAGTGGACTGACACTCTAACTTTCTATGATTTGAACCTCTCCTGTGAGTCCAGTTTTAGATTCCGATGCTTCACTTCAGGTGTACTGTATACCTTGGTCCTTCTTATTGACGATGAAACACAAAAATTTCATCCGAATTTAATACAAATGCACAATGCCGACTTAAGTACAAGAGGACTGAAACTCTAACTTTCTATGATTTGAACCTCCACTGTGAGTCCAGTTTTAGTTTCCGATGCTTCACTTCAGGTTTACTGTATCCCTTGGACCTTCTTATTGACGATGAAACACAGAAATTGCATCCGAATTTAATACAAAATGCACAATGCCGAGTTAAGTACAAGAGGACTGATACTCTAACTTTGTATGATTTGAACCTTTGCTGTGAGTCCAGTTTTAGTTTCCGATGCTTCACTTCAGGTTTACTGTATCCCTTGGACCTTCTTATTGACGATGAAACACAGAAATTGCATCCGAATTTAATAAAAGAGGCACAATGCCGACTTCAGTACAAGAGGACTGATACTCTAACTTTCTATGATTTGAACCCCTCCTGTGAGTCCAGTTTTAGATTCCGATGCTTAACTTTAGGTTTACTGTATCCCTTGGACCTTCTTATTGACGATGAAACACAGAAATTGCATCCGAATTTAATACAAAAGGCACAATGCCGACTTAACTACAAGAGGACTGAAACTCTAACTTTCTATGATTTGAACCTCTGCTGTGATTCCAGTTTTAGTTTACGATGCTTCACTTCAGGTTTACTGTATCCCTTGGACCTTCATATTGACGATGAAACACAGAAATTGCATCCGAATTTAATACAAAATACACAATGCCGACTTAAGTACAAGAGGACTGATACTCTAAATTTCTATGATTTGAACCTCTGCTGTGAGTCCAGTTTTAGTTTCCGATGCTTCACTTCAGGTTTACTGTATCCCTTGGAACTTCTTACTGACGATGAAACACAGAAATTACATCCAAATTTAATAAAAAAGGCACAATGCCTACTTAAGTACAAGAGGACTGATACTCTAACTTTCTATGATTTGAACCTCTCCTGTGAGTCCAGTTTTAGATTCCGATGCGTAACTTCAGGTTTACTGTATCCTTTAGACCTTCTTATTGACGATGAAACACAGAAATTGCATCCGAATTTAATACAAAAGCACAATGCCGACTTAAGTACAAGAGGACTGAAACTCTAACATTCTATGATTTGAACCTCTGCTGTGAGTCCAGTTTTAGTTTCCGATGCTTAACTTCAGGTTTACTGTATCCCTTGGACCTTCTTATTGACTATGAAACACAGAAATTGCAACTGAATTTAATAAAAAAGGCACAATGCCGAATGAAGTACAAGAGGACTGACACTGTTACTTTCTATGATTTGAACCATTCCTGTGAGTCCAGTTTTAAATTCCGATGCTTCACTTCAGGTGTACTGTATACCTTAGACCTACCTTTTGAGGATGAAACACAGAAATTTCATCCGAATTTAATACAAATGCACAATGTCGACTTAAGTACAAGAGGACTGACACTCTAACTTTCTATGATTTGAACCCCTCCTGCGTGTCCAGTTTGAGATTCCGATGCTTCACATCAGGAGTACTGTATACCTTGGACCCTCTTATTGACCATGAAACACAGAAATTTCATCTCAGTTTAATACAAATGCACAATTCCGACTTGAGTACACGAGGACTGACACTCTAACTTTCTCTGATTAGAACCTCTCCTGTGAGTCCAGTCTTAGTTTCCGATGCTTCACTACAGGTTCACTGTATCCCTTGGACCTTCTTATTGACGAAGAAACACAGAAATTGCATCCGAATTTAATACAAAAGGCACAATGCCGACTTAAGCACTACAGGTCTGACACTCTAACTTTCTATGACTTGAACCTCTGCTGTGAGTCCAGTTTCAGTTTCCGATGCTTCACTTCAGGTTTACTGTATCCCTAGGACCTTCTTATTGACGATGAAACACAGAAATTGCATCCGAATTTAATAAAAAAGGCACAATGCCGACTTAAGTACAAGAGGACTGATACTCTGACTTTCTATGATTTGAACCCCTCCTGTGAGTCCAGTTTTGGATTCCGATGCTTAACTTCAGGTTTACTGTATCCCTTGGACCTTCTTATTGACGATGAAACACAGAAATTGCATCCGAAATTAATACAAAAGGCACAATGCCGACTTAAGTACAAGAGGACTGATACTCTAACTTTCTATGATATGAACCTCTCCTACGAGTCCAGTCTTAGTTTCCGATGCTTCACTTCAGGTTCACTGTATCCCTTGGACCTTCTTATTGACGAAGAAACACAGAAATTGCATCCGAATTTAATACAAAAGGCACAATGCCGACTTAAGTACAAGAGGACTGAAACACTAAGTTTCTATGATTTGAACCTCTGCTGTGAGTCCAGTTTTAGTTTCCGATGCTTCACTTCAGGTTTACTGTATCCCTTGGACCTTCTTATTGACGATGAAACACAGAAATTGCATCCGAATTTAATACAAAAGGCACAATGCCGACTTAACTACAAGAGGACTAAAACTCTTACTCTCTATGATTTGAACCTCTGCTGTGAGTCCAGATTTAGTTTACGATGCTTCACTTCAGGTTTACTGTATCCATTGGACCTTCTTATTGACGATGAAACACAGAAATTGCATCCGAATTTAATACAAAATGCACAATGCCGACTTAAGTACAAGAGGACTGATACTCTAACTTTCTATGATTTGAACCCCTGCTGTGAGTCCTGTTTTAGATTCCGATGCTTAACTTCAGGATTTCTGTATCCCATGGACCTTCTTATTGACGATGGAACACAGAAATTGCATCCGAATTTAATACAAAAATCACAATGCCAACTTAAGTACAAGAGGACTGAAACTCTAACTCTTTATGATTTGAACCTCTGCTGTGAGTCCAGTTTTAGTTTCCGATGCTTCACTTCAGGTTTACTGTATCCCTTGGACCTTCTTATTGACGATGAAACACAGAAATTGTATCCGAATTTAATACATAAGGCACAATGCCGACTTAAGTACTAGAGGACTGACACCCTAACTTTCTATGATTTGAACCTCTCCTGTGAGTCCAGTTTTAGTTTCCGTTGCTTCACTTCAGGTTAACTGTATCCCTTGGACCTTCTTATTGACGATGAAACAAAGAAATTGCATCCGAATTTAATAAAAAAGCCACAATGCCGACTTAAGTACAAGTGGACGGACACTCGAACTCTCTATGATTTGAACCTCTCCTGTGAGTCCAGTTGTAGATTCTGATGCTTAACTTCAGGTTTACTGTATCCCTTGGACCTTCTTATTGACGATGAAACACAGAAATTGCATCCGAATTTAATACAAAAGGCACAATGCCGACTTAACTACAAGAGGACTGAAACTCTAACTTTCTATGATTTGAACCTCTGCTGTGATTCCAGTTTTAGTTTACGATGCTTCACTTCAGGTTTACTGTATCCTTTGGACCTTCTTATTGACGATGAAACACAGAAATTGCATCCGAATTTAATGCAAATGCACAATGCCGACTTAAGTACAAGAGGACTGACACTCTAACTTTCAGTGATTTGAACCTCTCCTGTGAGTCCAGTTTTAGTTTCCGATGCTTCACTTCAGGTTTACTGTATCCCTTGGACCTTCTTATTGACGATGAATCACAGAAATTGCATCCGAATTTAATACATAAGGCTCAATGCCGACTTAAGTACTAGAGGAGTGACACCCTAACTTTCTATGATTTGAACCTCAACTGTGAGTCCAGTTTTAGTTTCCGATCTTTCACTTCAGGTTAACTGTATCCCTTGGACCTTCTTATTGACGACGAAACACAGAAATTGCATCCGAATTTAATAAAAAAGGCACAATGATGACTTAAGTACAAGAGGACTGATACTCTAACTTTCTATGGTTTGAACCCCTCCTGTGAGTCCAGTTTTAGATTCCGATGCTTCACTTCAGGTTTACCGTATTCCTTGGACCCTCTCATTGACGATGAAACACAGAAATTGCATCCGAATTTAATACAAAAGGCACAATGCCGACTTAAGTACAAGTGGACTGACACACTAACTTTCTATGATTTGAACCTCTCCTGTAAGTCCAGTTTTAGATTCCGATGCTTCACTTCAGGTGTACTGTATACCTTGGTCCTTCTTATTGACGATGAAACACAGAAATTTCATCCGAATTTAATACAAATGCACAATGCCGACTTAAGTACAAGAGGACTGAAACTCTAACTTTCTATGATTTGAACCTCCGCTGTGAGTCCAGTTTTAGTTTCCGATGCTTCACTTCAGGTTTACTGTATCCCTTGGACCTTCTTATTGACGATGAACCACAGAAATTTCATCCGAATTTAATACAAATGCACAATGCCGACTTAAGTACAAGAGGACTGAAACTCTAACTTTCTATGATTTGAACCTCCGCTGTGAGTCCAGTTTTAGTTTCCGATGCTTCACTTCAGGTTTACTGTATCCCTTGGACCTTCTTATTGACGATGAAACACAGAAATTGCATCTGAATTTAATACAAAATGCACAATGCCGAGTTAAGTACAAGAGGACTGATACTCTAACTTTGTATGATTTGAACCTTTGCTGTGAGTCCAGTTTTAGTTTCCGATGCTTCACTTCAGGCTTACTGTATCCCTTGGACCATCTTATTGACGATGAAACACAGAAATTGCATCCGAATTTAATAAAAGAGGCACAATGCCGACTTCAGTACAAGAGGCCTGATACTCTAACTTTCTATGATTTGAACCCCTCCTGTGAGTCCAGTTTTAGATTCCGATGCTTAACTTTAGGTTTACTGTATCCCTTGGACCTTCTTATTGACGATGAAACACAGAAATTGCATCCGAATTTAATCCAAAGGCACAATGCCGACTTAACTACAAGAGGACTGAAACTCTAACTTTCTATGATTTGAACCTCTGCTGTGATTCCAGTTTTAGTTTACGATGCTTCACTTCAGGTTTACTGTATCCTTTGGACCTTCTTATTGACGATGAAACACAGAAATTGCATCCGAATTTAATACAAAATACACAATGCCGACTTAAGTACAAGAGGACTGATACTCTAAATTTCTATGATTTGAACCTCTGCTGTGAGTCCAGTTTTAGTTTCCGATGCTTCACTTCAGGTTTACTGTATCCCTTGGAACTTCTTACTGACGGTGAAACACAGAAATTACATCCAAATTTAATAAAAAAGGCACAATGCCTACTTAAGTACAAGAGGACTGATACTCTAACTTTCTATGATTTGAACCTCTCCTGTGAGTCCAGTTTTAGATTCCGATGCTTAACTTCAGGTTTACTGTATCCCTTGGACCTTCTTATTGACGATGAAACACAGAAATTGCATCCGAATTTAATACAAAAGCACAATGCCGACTTAAGTACAAGAGAACTGAAACTCTAACATTCTATGATTTGAACCTCTGCTGTGAGTCCAGTTTTAGTTTCCGATGCTTAACTTCAGGTTTACTGTATCCCTTGGACCTTCTTATTGACTATGAAACACAGAAATTGCATCCGAATTTAATAAAAAATGCACAATGCCGAATGAAGTACAAGAGGACTGACACTCTTACTTTCTATGATTTGAACCATTCCTGTGAGTCCAGTTTTAAATTCCGATGCTTCACTTCAGGTGTACTGTATACCTTAGACCTACCTTTTGACGATGAAACACAGAAATTTCATCCGAATTTAATACAAATGCACAATGTCGACTTAAGTACAAAAGGACTGACACTCTAACTTTCTATGATTTGAACCCCTCCTGCGTGTCCAGATTTAGATTCCGATGCTTCACTTCAGGAGTACTGTATACCTTGGACCTTCTTATTGACCATGAAACACAGAAATTTCATATCAGTTTAATACAAATGCACAATTCCGACTTGAGTACGAGAGGACTGACACTCTAACTTTCTCTGATTAGAACCTCTCCTGTGAGTCCAGTCTTAGATTCGGATGCTTCACTACAGGTTCACTGTATCCCTTGGACCTTCTTATTGACGAAGAAACACAGAAATTGCATCCGAATTTAATACAAAAGGCACAATGCCGACTTAAGCACTACAGGTCTGACACTCTAACTTTCTATGATTTGAACCTCTGCTGTGAGTCCAGTTTCAGTTTCCGATGCTTCACTTCAGGTTTACTGTATCCCTTGGACCTTCTTATTGACGATGAAACACAGAAATTGCATCCGAATTTAATAAAAAAGGGACAATGCCGACTTAAGTACAAGAGGACTGATACTCTGACTTTCTATGATTTGAACCCCTCCTGTGAGTCCAGTTTTGGATTCCGATGCTTAACTTCAGGTTTACTGTATACCTTGGACCTTCTCATTGACGATGAAACACAGAAATTGCATCCGAATGTAATACAAAAGGTACAATTCCGACTTAAGTACAAGAGGACTGAAACTCTAAGTTTCTATGATTTGAACCTCTGCTGTGAGCCCAGTTTTGGTTTCCGATGCTTCACTTCAGGTTTACTGTATCCCTTGGTCCTTCTTATTGACGATGAAACACAGAAATTTCATCCGAATTTAATACAAATGCACGATGCCGAGTTAAGTACAAGAGGACTGATACTCTAACTTTGTATGATTTGAACCTCTGCTGTGAGTCCAGTTTTAGTTTCCGATGCTTCACTTCCGGTTTACTGTATCCCTTGGACCTTCATAGTGACGATGAAACACAGAAATTGCATCCGAATTTAATACAAAATGCACAAAGCCGACTTAAGTACAAGAGGACTGAAACTGTAACTTTCTATGATTTTAACCTCTGCTGTGAGTCCAGTTTAAGTTTGCGATGCTTCACTTCAGGTTTACTGTATCCCTTGGACCTTCTTATTGACGATGAAACACAGAAATTGCATCCGAATTTAATACAAAAGGCACAATGCCGACTTAAGTACAAGAGGACTGATACTCTAACTTTCTATGATTTGAACCCCTCCTGTGAGTCCAGTTTTAGATTCCGATGCTTAACTTCAGGTTTACTGTATCCCTTGAACCTTCTTATTGACGATGAAACACAGAAATTGCATCCGAATTTAATACAAAAGCACAATGCCGACTTAAGTGCAAGAGGACTGAAACTCTAACATTCTATGATTTGAACCGCTGCTGTGAGTCCAGTATTAGTTTCCGATGCTTAACTTCAGGTTTACTGTATCCCTTGGACCTTCTTATTGACGATGAAACACAGAAATTGCATCCGAATTTAATGAAAAAGGCACAATGCCGAATGAAGTATAAGAGGACTGACACTCTAACTTTCTATGTTTTGAACCATTCCTGTGAGCCCAGTTTTCAATTCCGATGCTTCACTTCAGGTGTACTGTATACCTTAGACCTTCTTATTGACGATGAAACACAGAAATTGCATCCGAATTTAATACAAAAGAACAATGCCGACTTAAGTACAAAAGGACTGAAACTCTAAAATTCTATGATTTGAACCTCTGCTGTGAGTCCAGTTTTAGTTTCCGATGCTTAACTTCAGGTTTACTGTATCCCTTGGACCTTCTTATTGACGATGAAACACAGAAATTGCATCCGAATTTAATAAAAAAGGACCAATGCCGAATGAAGTACAAGAGGACTGACACTCTAACTTTCTATGATTTTAACCATTCCTGTGAGTCCAGTTTTAAATTCCGATGCTTCCCTTCAGGTGTACTGTATACCTTAGACCTTCATATTGTCGATGAAACACACAAATTTCATCCGAATTTAGTACAAAAGGCACAATGCCGACTTAAGTACAAGAGGTTTGACACTCTAACTTTCTGAGATTTGAACCTCTGCTGTGAGTCCAGTTTTAGTTTCCCATGCTTCACTTTAGGTTTACTGTATCCCTTGGACCTTCTTATTGACGATGAAACACAGAAATTGCATCCGAATTTAATAAAAAAGGCACAATGCCGACTTAATTACAAGAGGACTGAAACTCTAACTTTCTATGATTTGAACCTCTGCTGTGATTCCAGTTATAGTTTACGATGCTTCACTTCAGGTTTACTGTATCCTTTGGACCTTCATATTGACGATGAAAGACAGAAATTGCATCCGAATTTAATACAAAATGCACAATGCCGACTTAAGGGCAAGAGGACTGATACTCTAACTTTCTATGATTTGAACCTCTGCTGTGAGTCCAGTTTTAGTTTCCGATGCTTCACTTCAGGTTTACTGTATCCCTTGGACCTTCTTACTGACGATGAAACACAGAAATTACATCCGAATTTAATAAAAAAGGCACAATGCCTACTTAAGTACAAGAGGACTGATACTCTAACTTTCTATGATTTGAACCTCTCCTGTGAGTCCAGTTTTAGATTCCGATGCTTATCTTCAGGTTTACTGTATCCCTTGGACCTTCTTATTGACGATGAAACACAGAAATTGCATCCGAATTTAATACAAAAGCACAATGCCGACTTAAGTACAAGAGGACTGAAACTCTAACATTCTATGATTTGAACCTCTGCTGTGAGTCCAGTTTTAGTTTCCGATGCTTAACTTCAGGTTTACTGTATCCCTTGGACCTTCTTATTGACGATGAAACACAGAAATTGCATCCGAATTTAATAAAAAAGGCACAATGCCGAATGAAGTACAAGAGGACTGACACTCTAACTTTCTATGATTTGAACCATTCCTGTGAGTCCAGTTTTAAATTCCGATGCTTCACTTCAGGTGTACTGTATACCTTAGACCTACTTATTGTCGATGAAACACAGAAATTTCATCCGAATTTAATACAAATGCACAATGTCGACTTAAGTACAAGAGGACTGACACTCTAACTTTCTATGATTTGAACCCCTCCTGCGTGTACAGTTTTAGATTCCGATGCTTCACTTCAGGTGTACTGTATACCTTGGACCTTCTTATTGACCATGAAACGCAGAAATTTCATCTCAATTTAATACAAATGCACAATTCCGACTTGAGTACAAGAGGACTGACACAATAACTTTCTCTGATTTGAACCTCTCATGTGAGTCCAGTCTTAGTTTCCGATGCTCCACTTCAGGTTTACTGTATCCCTTGGACCTTCTTATTGACGAAGAAACACAGAAATTGCATCCGAATTTAATACAAAAGGCACAATGCCGACTTAAGCACTGCAGGTCTGACACTCTAACTCTCTGTGATTTGAACCTCTGCTGTGAGTCCAGTTTTAGTTTCCGATGCTTCTCTTCAGGTTTACTGTATCCCTTGGACCTTCTTATTGACGGTGAAACACAGAAATTGCATCCGAAATTAATACAAAAGGCACAATGCCGACTTAAGTACAAGAGGACTGATACTCTAACTTTCTATGATTTGAACCTCTGCTGTGAGTCCAGTTTTAGTTTCCGATGCTTCACTTCTGGTTTACTGTATCCCTTGGACCTTCTTATTGACGATGAAACACAGAAATTGCATCCGAGTTTAATACAAAAGGCACAATGCCGACTTAAGTACAAGAGGACTGAAACTCTAAGTTTCTATGATTTGAACCTCAGCTGTGAGTCCAGTTTTAGTTTCCGATGCTTCACTTCAGGGTTACTGTATCCCTTGGACCTTCTTATTGACGATGAAACACAGAAATTGCATCCGAATTTAATACAAAAGGCACAATGCCGACTTAACTACAAGAGGACTGAAACTCTAACTTTCTATGATTTGAACCTCTGCTGTGATTCCAGTTTTAGTTTACGATGCTTCACTTCAGGTTTACTGTATCCCTTGGACCTTCTTATTGACGATGAAACACAGAAATTGCATCCGAATTTAATACATAAGGCACAATGCCGACTTAAGTACTAGAGGACTGACACCCTAACTTTCTATGATTTGAACCTCTCCTGTGAGTCCAGTTTTAGTTTCCGATGCTTCACTTCAGGTTAACTGTATCCCTTGGACCTTCTTATTGACGATGAAACACAGAAATTGCATCCGAATTTAATAAAAAAGGCACAATGCCGACTTAAGTACAAGAGGACTGATACTCCAACTTTCTATGATTTGAACCCCTCCTGTGGGTCCAGTTTTAGATTACGATGCTTCACTTCAGGTTTACTGTATTCCTTGGACCCTCTTATTGACGATGAAACACAGATATTGCATCCGAATTTAATACAAAATGCACAATAACGACTTAAGTACAAGAGGACTGATACTCTAACTTTCTATGATTTGAACCTCTGCTGTGAGTCCAGTTTTAGTTTCCGATGCTTAACTTCAGGTAACTGTATGCCTTGGACCTTCTTATTGACGATGAAACACAGAAATTGCATCCGAATTTAAACAAAAGGCAGAATGCCGACTTAGGTACAAGAGGACTGACACTCTAACTTTCTATGATTTGAACCCCTCCTGTGAGTCCAGTTTTAGTTTCCGATGCTTCACTTCATTTTTACTGTATCCCTTGGACCTTCTAATTGACGATGAAACACAGAAATTGCATCCGAATTTATTAAAAAAGGCACAATGCCGACTTAAGTACAAGAGGACTGATGCTCTAACTTTCTATGATTTGAACCCCTGCTGTGAGTCCAGTTTTAGTTTCCGATGCTTCACTTCAGGTTTACAGTATCCCTTGGACCCTCTGATTGACGATGAAACACAGAAATTGCATCCGAATTTAAAACAAAAGGCACAATGCCGACGTAAGTACAAGAGGACTGATACTCTGACTTTCTATGATTTGAACCCCTCCTGTGAGTCCAGTTTTGGATTCCGATGCTTAACTTCAGGTTTACTGTATACCTTGGACCTTCTTATTGACGATGAAACACAGAAATTGCATCCGAATGTAATACAAAAGGTACAATTCCGACTTAAGTACAAGAGGACTGAAACTCTAAGTTTCTATGATTTGAACCTCTGCTGTGAGTCCAGTTTTGGTTTCCGATGCTTCACTTCAGGTTTACTGTATCCCTTGGTCCTTCTTACTGACGATGAAACACAGAAATTTCATCCGAATTTAATACAAATGCACAATGCCGACTTAAGTACAAGAGGACTGAATTTCTAACTTTCTATGATTTGAACCTCCGCTGTGAGTCCAGTTTTAGCTTCCGATGCTTCACTTCAGGTTTACTGTATCCCTTGGACCTTCTTATTGACGATGAAACACAGAAATTGCATCCGAATTTAATACAAAATGCACAAAGCCGACTTAAGTACAAGAGGACTGATACTCTAACTTTCTATGATATGAACCTCTGCTGTGAGTCCAGTTTTAGTTTCCGATGCTTAACTTTAGGTTTACTGTATCCCTTGGACCTTCTTACTGACGATGAAACACAGAAATTGCATCCCAATTTAATAAAAAAGGCACAATGCCGACTTAAGTACGAGAGGACTGATACTCTAACTTTCTATGATTTGAACCCCTCCTGTGAGTCCAGTTTTAGATTCCGATGCTTAACTTAAGGTTTACTGTATCCCTTGAACCTTCTTATTGACGATGAAACACAGAAATTGCATCCGAATTTAATACAAAAGCACAATGCCGACTTAAGTGCAAGAGGACTGAAACTCTAACATTCTATGATTTGAACCTCTGCTGTGAGTCCAGTATTAGTTTCCGATGCTTAACTTCAGGTTTACTGTATCCCTTGGACCTTCTTATTGACGATGAAACACAGAAATTGCATCCGAATTTAATGAAAAAGGCACAATGCCGAATGAAGTATAAGAGGACTGACACTCTAACTTTCTATGTTTTGAACCATTCCTGTGAGCCCAGTTTTCAATTCCGATGCTTCACTTCAGGTGTACTGTATACCTTAGACCTTCTTATTGACGATGAAACACAGAAATTGCATCCGAATTTAATACAAAAGAACAATGCCGACTTAAGTACAAAAGGACTGAAACTCTAAAATTCTATGATTTGAACCTCTGCTGTGAGTCCAGTTTTAGTTTCCGATGCTTAACTTCAGGTTTACTGTATCCCTTGGACCTTCTTATGGACGATGAAACACAGAAATTGCATCCGAATTTAATAAAAAAGGACCAATGCCGAATGAAGTACAAGAGGACTGACACTCTAACTTTCTATGATTTTAACCATTCCTGTGAGTCCAGTTTTAAATTCCGATGCTTCCCTTCAGGTGTACTGTATACCTTAGACCTTCATATTGTCGATGAAACACACAAATTTCATCCGAATTTAATACAAAAGGCACAATGCCGACTTAAGTACAAGAGGTTTGACACTCTAACTTTCTGAGATTTGAACCTCTGCTGTGAGTCCAGTTTTAGTTTCCCATGCTTCACTTTAGGTTTACTGTATCCCTTGGACCTTCTTATTGACGATGAAACACAGAAATTGCATCCGAATTTAATAAAAAAGGCACAATGCCGACTTAATTACAAGAGGACTGAAACTCTAACTTTCTATGATTTGAACCTCTGCTGTGATTCCTGTTATAGTTTACGATGCTTCACTTCAGGTTTACTGTATCCTTTGGACCTTCATATTGACGATGAAAGACAGAAATTGCATCCGAATTTAATACAAAATGCACAATGCCGACTTAAGGGCAAGAGGACTGATACCTTAACTTTCTATGATTTGAACCTCTGCTGTGAGTCCAGTTTTAGTTTCCGATGCTTCACTTCAGGTTTACTGTATCCCTTGGACCTTCTTACTGACGATGAAACACAGAAATTACATCCGAATTTAATAAAAAAGGCACAATGCCTACTTAAGTACAAGAGGACTGATACTCTAACTTTCTATGATTTGAACCTCTCCTGTGAGTCCAGTTTTAGATTCCGATGCTTATCTTCAGGTTTACTGTATCCCTTGGACCTTCTTATTGACGATGAAACACAGAAATTGCATCCGAATTTAATACAAAAGCACAATGCCGACTTAAGTACAAGAGGACTGAAACTCTAACATTCTATGATTTGAACCTCTGCTGTGAGTCCAGTTTTAGTTTCCGATGCTTAACTTCAGGTTTACTGTATCCCTTGGACCTTCTTATTGACGATGAAACACAGAAATTGCATCCGAATTTAATAAAAAAGGCACAATGCCGAATGAAGTACAAGAGGACTGACACTCTAACTTTCTATGATTTGAACCATTCCTGTGAGTCCAGTTTTAAATTCCGATGCTTCACTTCAGGTGTACTGTATACCTTAGACCTTCTTATTGACGAAGAAACACAGAAATTGCATCCGAATTTAATACAAAAGGCACAATGCCGACTTAAGCACTACAGGTCTGACACTCTAACTCTCTGTGATTTGAACCTCTGCTGTGAGTCCAGTTTTAGTTTCCGATGCTTCTCTTCAGGTTTACTGTATCCCTTGGACCTTCTTATTGACGGTGAAACACAGAAATTGCATCCGAAATTAATACAAAAGGCACAATGCCGACTTAAGTACAAGAGGACTGATACTCTAACTTTCTATGATTTGAACCTCTGCTGTGAGTCCAGTTTTAGTTTCCGATGCTTCACTTCTGGTTTACTGTATCCCTTGGACCTTCTTATTGACGATGAAACACAGAAATTGCATCCGAGTTTAATACAAAAGGCACAATGCCGACTTAAGTACAAGAGGACTGAAACTCTAAGTTTCTATGATTTGAACCTCTGCTGTGAGTCCAGTTTTAGTTTCCGATGCTTCACTTCAGGGTTACTGTATCCCTTGGACCTTCTTATTGACGATGAAACACAGAAATTGCATCCGAATTTAATACAAAAGGCACAATGCCGACTTAACTACAAGAGGACTGAAACTCTAACTTTCTATGATTTGAACCTCTGCTGTGATTCCAGTTTTAGTTTACGATGCTTCACTTCAGGTTTACTGTATCCCTTGGACCTTCTTATTGACGATGAAACACAGAAATTGCATCCGAATTTAATACATAAGGCACAATGCCGACTTAAGTACTAGAGGACTGACACCCTAACTTTCTATGATTTGAACCTCTCCTGTGAGTCCAGTTTTAGTTTCCGATGCTTCACTTCAGGTTAACTGTATCCCTTGGACCTTCTTATTGACGATGAAACACAGAAATTGCATCCGAATTTAATAAAAAAGGCACAATGCCGACTTAAGTACAAGAGGACTGATACTCCAACTTTCTATGATTTGAACCCCTCCTGTGGGTCCAGTTTTAGATTACGATGCTTCACTTCAGGTTTACTGTATTCCTTGGACCCTCTTATTGACGATGAAACACAGAAATTGCATCCGAATTTAATACAAAATGCACAATAACGACTTAAGTACAAGAGGACTGATACTCTAACTTTCTATGATTTGAACCTCTGCTGTGAGTCCAGTTTTAGTTTCCGATGCTTAACTTCAGGTAACTGTATGCCTTGGACCTTCTTATTGACGATGAAACACAGAAATTGCATCCGAATTTAAACAAAAGGCAGAATGCCGACTTAGGTACAAGAGGACTGACACTCTAACTTTCTATGATTTGAACCCCTCCTGTGAGTCCAGTTTCAGATTCCGATGCTTCACTTCAGGTGTACTGTATACCTTGGACCTTCTTACTGACGATGAAACACAGAAATTTCATCCGAATTTAATACAAAAGGCACAATGCCGACTTAAGTACAAGAGGACTGACACTCTAACTATCTATTATTTGAACTTCTCCTGTGAGTCCAGTTTTACTTTTCGATGCTTCACTTGAGGTTTACTGTATACCTTGGACTTTCTTATTGACGATGAAACACAGAAATTGCATTCGAATTAAATACAAAAGCCACAATGCCGACTTATGTACAAGAATACTGACACTCTAACTTTCTATGATTTGAACCTCTCCTGTGAGTCCAGTTTTAGTATCCGATGCTTCACTTCATTTTTACTGTATCCCTTGGACCTTCTAATTGACGATGAAACACAGAAATTGCATCCGAATTTATTAAAAAAGGCACAATGCCGACTTAAGTACAAGAGGACTGATGCTCTAACTTTCTATGATTTGAACCCCTGCTGTGAGTCCAGTTTTAGTTTCCGATGCTTCACTTCAGGTTTACAGTATCCCTTGGACCCTCTGATTGACGATGAAACACAGAAATTGCATCCGAATTTAATACAAAAGGCACAATGCCGACGTAAGTACAAGAGGCCTGCCACTCTAACTTTCTATGATTAGAACCTCTCCTGTAAGTCCAGCTTTAGACTCCGATGCTTCACTTCAGGTTTACTGTCTCCCTTGGACCTTCTTATTGACGATGAAACACGGAAATGGCATCCGAATTTAATACAAAAGGCACAATGCCGGCTTCAGTAAAAGAGGACTGACACTCTTCCTTTCTATGATTTGAACCTCTCCTCTGAATCCAGTTTTAGATTCCGATGCTTCACTTCAGGTTTACTGTATCCCTTGGACCTTCTCATTGATGATGAAGCACAGAAATTGCATCCGAATTTAATACAAAAGGCACAATGCCGGCTTATGTACAAGAATACTGACACTCTAACTTTCAATGATTTGAACCTCTCCTGTGAGACCAGTTTTAGTTTCCGATGCTTCACTTCAGGTTTACTGTATACCTTGGACCTTCTTATTGGCGATGAAACACAGAAATTGCATCCGAATTTAATACATAAGGCACAATGCCGACTTAAGTGCAACATGACTGAAACTCTAACTTTCTATGATTTGAATCCCCTCCTGCGAGTCCAGTTTTAGATTCCGATGCTTAACTTCAGGTTCACTGTATCCCATGAACCATCTTATTGACGATGAAAGACAGATATTGCATCCGAATTTAATACAAAAGGCACAATGCCGACTTAAGTACAATAGGACTGATACTCTAACTTTCTATGATTTGAACCTGTGCTGTGAGTCCAGTTTTAGTTTCCGATGCTTCACTTCAGGTTTACTGTATCCCTTGGACCTTCTTATTGACGATGAAACACAGAAATTGCATCCGAATTTAATACAAAAGGCACAATGCCGACTTAAGTACAAGAGGACTGACACTCTAACTTTCTATGATTTGAACCACTACTGTGAGTCACGTTTTAGTTTCCGATGCTTCACTTCAGGTTTACTGTATCCTTGGACCTTCTTATTGACGATGTGGCACAGAAATTGCATCCGAATATGATACAAATGCACAATGCCGACTTAAGCACAAGACGACTGTTAATCTAACTTTCTATGATTTGAACCCCTCCTGTGAGTCCAGTTTTAGATTCCGATGCTTCACTTCAGGTGTACTGCATACCTTGGACCTTCTTATTGACGATGAAACACAGAAATTTCATCCGAATTTAATATAAAAGGCACAATGCTGACTTAAGTACATGAGGACTGACACTCTAACTTTCTATCATTTGAACCTCACCAGTGAGTCCTGTTTTAGTTTCCGATGCTTCACTACAGGTGTACTGTATCCCTTGGACCTTCTTATTGACAATGAACCACAGAAATTGTATCCGAATTAAATACAAAAGGCACAATGCCGACTTAAGTACTAGAGGACTGACACTCGAACTTTCTATGATTTTAACCTCTCCTGTGAGTCCAGTCTTAGTTTCCGATGCTTCACTTCAGGTAACTGTATGCCTTGGACCTTCTTATTGACGATGAAACACAGAAATTGCATCCGAATTTATACAAAAGACAGAATGCCGACTTAGGTACAAGAGGACTGACACTCGAATTTTCTATGATTTGAACCCCTCCTGTGAGTCCAGTTTCAGATTCCGATGCTTCACTTCAGGTGTACTGTATACCTTGGACCTTCTAATTGACGATGAAACACAGAAACTGCATCCGAATTTATTAAAAAAGGCACTTTGCCGACTTAAGTGCAAGAGGCCTGCCACTCTAACTTTCTATGATTAGAACCTCTCCTTTAAGTCCAGCTTTAGACTCCGATGCTTCACTTCAGATTTACTGTATCCCTTGGACCTTCTTATTGACGATGAAACACGGAAATGGCATCCGAATTTAATACAAAAGGCACAATGCCGGCTTTAGTAAAAGAGGACTGACACTCTTTCTTTCTATGATTTGAACCTCTCCTGTGAATCCAGTTTTAGATTCCGATGCTTCACTTCAGGTTTACTGTATACCTTGGACCTTCTCATTGATGATGAAGCACAGAAATTGCATCCGAATTTAATACAAAAGGCACAATGCCGACTTATGTACAAGAATACTGACACTCTAACTTTCAATGATTTGAACCTCTCCTGTGAGACCAGTTTTAGTTTCCGATGCTTCACTTCAGGTTTACTGTATACCTTGGACCTTCTTACTGGCGATGAAACACAGAAATTGCATCCGAATTTAATACATAAGGCACAATGCCGACTTAAGTGCAAGAGGACTGAAACTCTAACTTTCTATGATTTGAACCCCTAATGCGAGTCCAGTTTTAGATTCCGATGCTTAACTTCAGGTTTACTGAATCCCATGAACCTTCTTATTGACGATGAAAGACAGATATTGCATCCGAATTTAATACAAAAGGCACAATGCCGACTTAAGTAATATAGGACTGATACTCTAACTTTCTATGATTTGAACCTGTGCTGTGAGTCCAGTTTTAGTTTCCGATGCTTCACTTCAGGTTTACTGTATCCCTTGGACCTTCTTATTGACGATGAAACACAGAAATTGCATCCGAATTTAATACAAAAGGCACAATGCCGACTTAAGTACAAGAGGACTGAAACTCTAACTTTCTACGATTTGAACCCCTCCTGTGAGTCCAGTTTTAGTTTCCGATGTTTCACTTCAGGTTTACAGTATCCCTTGGACCTTCTTATTGACGATGAAACACAGAAATTGCATCCGAATTTAATAAAAAAGGCACAATGCCGACTTGAGTACAAGAGGATTGATACTCTAACTATCTACGATTTGAACCCCTCCTGTGAGTCCAGTTTTAGATTCCGATGCTTAACGTCTGTCTACTGTATCCCTTGGACCTTCTTATTGACGATGAAACACAGAAATTGCATCCGAATTTAATACAAAAGGCACAATGCCGACTTAAGTACAAAAGGACTGATACTCTAACTTTCTATGATTTGAACCTCTCCTGTGAGTCCAGTTTTAGTTTCCGATGCTTCCTTCAGGTTTACTGTATCCCTTGGACCTTCTCATTGACGATGAAACACGGAAATTACATCCGAATTTAATACAAAAGGCACAATGCCGACTTAAGTACAAGAGGACTGATACTCTATCTTTCTATGATTTGAACCCCTCCTGTGAGTCCTGTTTTAGATTCCGATGCTTAACTTCTGGTTTACTGTATCCCTTGGACCTTCTTATTGACGATGAAACACACAAATTGCATCCGAATTTAATACAAAAGGCACAATGCCGACTTAAGTACAAGAGGACTGAAACTCTAACTTTCTATGATTTGAACCTCTGCTGTGAGTCCAGTTTTAGTTTCCGATGCTTCACTTCAGGTTTACTGTATCCCTTGGACCTTCTTATTGACGATGAAACACAGAAATTGCGTCCGAATTTAATACAAAAGGCACAATGCCGACTTAAGTAAAAGAGGACTGAAACTCTAACTTTCTATGATTTCAACCTCTGCTGTGAGTCCTGCTTTAGTTTCCGATGCTTCACTTCAGGTTTACTGTATCCCTTGGTCCTTCTTATTGACGATGAAACACAGATATTGCATCCGAATTTAATACGAAAGGCACAATGCCGACTTAAGTACAAGAGGACTGAAACTCTAACTTTCTACGATTTGAACCTCTGCTGTGAGTCCAGTTTAAGTTTCCGATGCTTCACTTCAGGTTTATTGTATCTATTGGACCTTCTTATTGACGATGAAACACAGAAATTGCATCCAAATTTAATACAAAAGGCACAATGCCGACTTAAGTACAAGGGGACTGATACTCTAACTTTCTATGATTTGAACCCTTCCTGTGAGTCCAGTTTTAGTTTCCGATGCTTAACTTCAGGTTTACTGTATCCCTTGGACCTACTTATTGACGATGAGACACAGAAATTGCATCCGAATTTAATACAAAAGGCACAATGCCGACTTAAGTACAAGGCGACTAATACTCTAACTTTCTATGATTAGAACCTCTGCTGTGAGTCCAGTTTTAGATTCCGATGCTTCACTTCTGGTTTACTTTATCCATTGGACCCTCTTATTGACGATGAAACACAGAAATTGCATCTGAATTTAATACAAAAGGCACAATGCCGACTTAAGTATAAGAGGACTGAAACTCTAACTTTCTATGATTTGAACCTCTGCTGTGAGTCCAGTTTCAGTTTCCGATGCTTCACTTCAGGTTTACTGTATCCCTTGGACCTTGTTATTGACGATGAAACACAGAAATTGCATCCGAATTTAATACAAAAGGCACAATGCCGACTTAAGTACAAGAGGACTGAAACTCTAACTTTCTATGATTTGAACCTCTGCTGTGAGTCCAGTTTCAGTTTCCGATGCTTCACTTCAGGTTTACTGTATCCCTTGGACTTTGTTATTGACGATGAAACACAGAAATTGCATCTGAATTTAATACAAAAGGCACAATGCCGACTTAAGTACAAGAGGACTGAAACTCTAACTTTCTATGATTTGAACTTCTGCTGTGAGTCCAGTTTTAGTTTCCGATGCTTCACTTCAGGTTTACTGTATCCCTGGGACCTTCTTATTGACGATGAAACACAGAAATTGCATCCGAATTTAATAAAAGAGGCACAATGGCGACTTAAGTACAAGAGGACTGATACTCTAACTTTCTATGATTTGAACCCCTCCTGTGAGTCCAGTTTCAGATTCCGATGCTTAACTTCAGGTTTACTGTATCCCTTGGACCTTCTTATTGACGATGAAACACAGAAATTGCATCCGAATTTAATAAAAAAGGCACAATGCCGGCTTAAGTACAAGAGGACTGATACTCTAACTGTCTATGATTTGAACCCTCCTGTGAATCCAGTTTTAGTTTCCGATGCTTAACTTCAGGTTTACGGTATCCCTTGGACCTTCTTATTGACGATGAAACACTGAAATTTGATCCCAATTTAATACAAAAGGCTCAATGCCGACTTAAGTACAAGAGGACTGATACTCTAACTTTCTATGATGTGAACCTCTCCTGTGAGACCAGTTTTAGTTTCCGATGCTTCACGTCAGGTTTACTGTATCCCTTGGACCCTCTTATTGACGATGAAACACAGAAACTGCATCCGAATTTAATACAAAAGGCACAATGCCGACTTAAGTACAAGAGGACTGAAACTCTAACTTTCTATAATTTGAACTTCTGCTGTGAGTCCAGTTTTAGTTTCCGATGCTTCACTTCAGGTTTACTGTATCCCTGGGACCTTCTTATTGACGATAAAACACAGAAATTGCATCCGAATTTAATAAAAGAGGCACAATGGCGACTTAAGTACAAGAGGACTGATACTCTAACTTTCTATGATTTGAACCCCTCCTGTGAGTCCAGTTTTAGATTCCGATGCTTAACTTCAGTTTTACTGTATCCCTTAGACCTTCTTATTGACGATGAAACACAGTAATTGCTTCCGAAAATAATAAAAAAGGCACAATGCCGACTTAAGTACAAGATGACTGATACTCTAACTTTCTATGATTTGAACCCCTCCTGTGAGTCCAGTTTTAGATTCCGATGCTTAACTTCAGGTTTACGGTATCCCTTGTTCCTTCTTATTGACGATGAAACACTGAAATTAGATCCGAATTTAATACAAAAGGCACAATGCCGACTTAAGTACAAGGCGACTAATACTCTAACTTTCTATGATTTGAACCTCTGCTGTGAGTCCAGTTTTAGATTCCGATGCTTCACTTCTGGCTTACTTTATCCATTGGACCCTCTTATTGACGATGAAACACAGAAATTGCATCTGAATTTAATACAAAAGGCACAATGCCGACTTAAGTATAAGAGGACTGAAACTCTAACTTTCTATGATTTGAACCTCTGCTGTGAGTCCAGTTTCAGTTTCCGATGCTTCACTTCAGGTTTACTGTATCCCTTGGACCTTGTTATTGACGATGAAACACAGAAATTGCATCCGAATTTAATACAAAAGGCACAATGCCGAGTTAAGTACAAGAGGACTGAAACTCTAACTTTCTATGATTTGAACCTCTGCTGTGAGTCCAGTTTCAGTTTCCGATGCTTCACCTCAGGTTTACTGTATCCCTTGGACCTTGTTATTGACGATGAAACACAGAAATTGCATCCGAATTTAGTAAAAGAGGCACAATGGCGACTTAAGTACAAGAGGACTGATACTCTAACTTTCTATGATTTGAACCCCTCGTGTGAGTCCAGTTTCAGATTCCGATGCTTAACTTCAGGTTTACTGTATCCCTTGGAGCTTCTTATTGACGATGAAACACAGAAATTGCATCCGAATTTAATAAAAAAGGCACAATGCCGGCTTAAGTACAAGAGGACTGATACTCTAACTGTCTATGATTTGAACCCCTCCTGTGAGTCCAGTTTTAGTTTCCGATGCTTAACTTCAGGTTTACGGTATCCCTTGGACCTTGTTATTGACGATGAAACACACAAATTGCATCCGAATTTAATACAAAAGGCACAATGCCGACTTAAGTACAAGAGGACTGAAACTCTAACTTTCTATGATTTGAACCTCTCCTGTGAGACCAGTTTTAGTTTCCGATGCTTCACGTCAGGTTTACTGTATCCCTTGGACCCTCTTATTGACGATGAAACACAGAAATTGCATCCGAATTTAATACAAAAGGCACAATGCCGAATTAAGTACAAGAGGACTGAAACTCTAACTTTCTATGATTTAAACCTCTGCTGTGAGTCCAGTTTCAGTTTCCGATGCTTCACCTCAGGTTTACTGTATCCCTTGGACCTTGTTATTGACGATGAAACACAGAAATTGCATCCGAATTTAATACAAAAGGCACAATGCCGAGTTAAGTACAAGAGGACTGAAACTCTAGCTTTCTATGATTTGAACTTCTGCTGTGAGTCCAGTTTTAGTTTCCGATGCTTCACTTCAGGTTTACTGTATCCCTGGGACCTTCTTATTGACGATGAAACACAGAAATTGCATCCGAATTTAATAAAAGAGGCACAATGGCGACTTAAGTACAAGAGGACTGATACTCTAACTTTCTATGATTTGAACCCCTCCTGTGAGTCCAGTTTTAGATTCCGATGCTTAACTTCAGTTTTACTGTATCCCTTAGACCTTCTTATTGACGATGAAACACAGAAATTGCTTCCGAATTTAATAAAAAAGGCACAATGCCGACTTAAGTACAAGATGACTGATACTCTAACTTTCTATGATTTGAGCCCCTCCTGTGAGTCCAGTTTTAGATTCCGATGCTTAACTTCAGGTTTACGGTATCCCTTGGACCTTCTTATGGACGATGAAACACTGAAATTAGATCCGAATTTAATACAAAAGGCACAATGCCGACTTAAGTACAAGAGGACTGATACTCTAACTTTCTATGATTTGAACCCCTCCTGTGAGTCCAGTTTTAGTTTCCGATATTTCACTCAAGGTTTACTGTATCCCTTGGACCTTCTTATTGACGATGAAACACAGAAATTGCATCCGAATTTAATAAAAAAGGCACAATGCCGACTTAAGTACAAGAGGACTGATACTCTAACTTTCTATGTTTTTGAACCCCTCCTGTGAGTCCAGTACTAGCTTCCGATGCTTAACTTCAGTTATACTGTATCCCTTGGACCTTCTTATTGACGATGAAACACAGAAATTGCATCCGAATTTAATACAAAAGGCACAATGCCGACTTAAGTACAAGAGGACTGATACTCTAATTTTCTATGATTTGAACCTCACCTGTGAGTCCAGTTTTAGATTCTGATGCTTCACTTCAGGTTTACTGTATCCCTTGGACCCTCTTATTGACGATGAAACACAGAAATTGCATCCGAATTTAATAAAAAAGGCACAAAGCCGACTTAAGTACAAGAGGACTGATACTCTAACTTTCTATGATATGATCCCCTCCTGTGAGTCAAGTTTTAGTTTCCGATGCTTAACTTCTGGTTTACTGTATCCCTTGGAACTTCTTATTGACGATGAAACACAGAAATTGCATCCGAATTTAATACAAAAGGCACAATGCCGACTTAAGTACAAGAGGACTGATACTCTAACTTTTCTATGATTGAACCCCTCCTGTGAGTCCAGTTTTAGATACCGATTCTTAACTTCTGGTTCACTGTATCCCTTGGACATTCTTATTGACGATGAAACACAGATATTGCATGCGAATTTCATAAAAAAGGCACAATGCCGACTTAAGTACAAGAGGACTGAAACTCTAACTTTCTATGATTTGAACCTCTGCTGTGAGTCCAGTTTTAGTTTCCGATGCTTCACTTCAAGTTTACTGTATCCCTTGGACCTTCTTATTGACGATGAAACACAGAAATTGCATCCGATTGTAATAAAAAAGGCACAATGCCGACTTAAGTACAAGAGGACTGATACTCTTACTTTCTATAATTTGAACCCCTCCTGTGAGTCCAGTTTTATTTTCCGATGCTTCACTTCAGGTTTACTGTGTCCCTTGGACCTTCGTATTGACGATGAAACACAGAAATCGCATCCGAATTTAATAAAAATTCACAATGCCGACTTAAGTACAAGAGGACTGATACTCTAACTTTCTATGCTTTTAACCCCTCCTGTGAGTCCAGTTTTAGATTCCGATGCTTAACTTCAGGTTTACTGTATCCCTTGTACCTTCTAATTGACGATGAGACACAGAAATTGCATCCGAAATTAATACAAAAGGCACAATGCCGACTTATGTACAAGGCGACTGATACTCTAACTCTCTATGATTTGAAACTCTGCTGTGAGTCCAGTTTTAGTTTCCGATGCTTCACTTCAGGTTTACTGTATCCCTTGGACCTTCTTATTGACGATGAAACACAGAAATTGCATCCGAATTTAATAAAAAATGCACAATGCCGACTTAAGTACAAGAGGACGGATACTCTAACTTTCTATGATTTGAACCCCTCCTGTGAGTCCAGTTTAAGTTTCCGATGCTTCACTTCAGGTTTACTGTATCCATTGGACCTTCTTGTTGACGATGAAACACAGAAATTGCATCCGAATTTAATGAAAAAGGCACAATGCCGACTTAAGTACAAGAGGACTGATACTCTAACTTTGTATGATTTGAACCCCTCCTGTGAGTCCAGTTTTAGTTTCCGATGCTTAACTTCTGATTTACTGTATTCCTTGGACCTTCTTATTGACGATGAAACACAGAAATTGCATCCGAATTTAATACGAGAGGCACAATGCCGACTTAAGTACAAGAGGACTGATCCTCTAACATTCTATGATTTGAACCTCTCCAGTGAGTCCAGTTTTAGATTCCGATGCTTCACTTCGAGTTTACTATATCCCTTAAACCCTCTTATTGACGATGAAACATAGAAATTGCATCCGAATTTAATACAAAAGGCACATTGCCGACTTAAGTACAAGAGGACTGAAACTGAAACTTTCTATGATATGAACCTCTGCTGTGAGTCCAGTTTTAGTTTCCGATGCTTCACATCAGGTTTACTGTATCCCTTGGACCTTCTTATTGACGATTGAACACAGAAATTGCATCCGAATTTAATACAAAAGGCACAATGCCGACTTAAATACAAGAGGACTGAAACACTAACTTTCTATGATTTGAACCCCTCCTGTGAGTCCGGTTTTAGATTCCGATGCTTAACTTCAGGTTTACGGTATCCCTTGGACCTTCTTATTGACGATGAAACACTGAAATTGCATCCGAATTTAATACAAAAGGCACAATGCCGACTTAAGTACAAGAGGACTGATGCTCTAACTTTCTATGATTTGAACCTCTCCTGTGAGACCAGTTTTAGATTCCGATGCTTCACGTCAGGTTTACTGTATCCCTTGGACCCTCTTATTGCCGATGAAACACAGAAATTGCATACGAATGTAATACAAAAGGCACAATGTCGACTTAAGTACAAGAGGACTGAAACTCTAAATTTCTATGAATTGAACCACTGCTGTGAGTCCAGTTTTAGTTTCCGATTCTTCACTTCAGGATTACTGTATCCCTTGGACCTTCTTATTGACGATGAAACACAGAAATTGCATCCGAATTTAATACAAAAGGCACAATGCCGACTTAAGTACAAGAGGACTGAAACTCTAACTTTCTATGATTTGAACCCATATTGTGAGTCCAGTTTTAGATTCCGATGCTTAACTTCAGGTCTACTGTATCCCTTGGACCTTCTTATTGACCATGAAACACAGAAATTGCATCCGAATTTAATAAAAAAGGCACAATGCCGACTTAAGTACAAGAGGACTGATACTCTAACTTCCTATGATTTGAACCCCTCCTGTGAGTCCAGTTTTAGATTCCGATGCTTAACTTCAGGCTTACTGTATCAATTGGACCTTCTTATTGACGATGAAACACAGAAATTGCATCCGAATTTAATACAAAAGGCACAATGCCGACTTAAGTACAAGGCGACTGATACTCTAAATTTCTATGGTTAGAACCTCTCCTGTGAGTCCAGTTTTAGATTCTGATGCTTCAGTTTAGGTTTACTGTATCCCTTGGACCTTCTTATTGACGATGAAACACAGAAATTGCATCCGAATTTAATAAAAAAGGCACAATGCCAACTTAAGTACAAGAGGACTGATGCTCTAACATTCTGTGATTTGAACCCCTCCTGTGGGTCCCGATTTGGATTCCGATGCTTAACTTCAGGTTTACTGTATCCCTTGGACCTTCTTATTGACGATGAAACACAGAAATTGCATCCGAATGTAATACAAAAGGCACAATGCCAACTTAAATACAAGAGGACTGATACTCTAACTTTCTACGATTTGAACCCCTCCTGTGAGTCCAGTTTTAGATTCCGATGCTTAACTTCAGGTTTACTGTATCCCTTGGACCTTCTTATTGACTATGAAACACAGAAATTGCAACCGAATTTAATAAAAAGGCACAATGCCGACTTAAGTACAAGAGGACTGATACTCTAACTTTCTATGATTAGAACCCCTCCTGTGAGTCCAGTTTTAGTTTCCGATGCTTCACTTCAGGTTTACTGTATCCCTTGGACATTCTTATTGACGATGAAACACAGAAATTGTATGCGAATTTAATACAATAGGCACAATGCCGACTTAAGTACAAGAGGACTGAAACTCTAACTTTCTATGATTTGAACCTCTGCTGTGAGTCCAGTTTTAGTTTCCGATGCTTCACTTCAAGTTTACTGTATCCCTTGGACCTTCTTATTGAAGATGAAACAAAGAAATTGCATCCGAATTTAATAAAAAAGGCACAATGCCGACTTAAGTACAAAAGGACTGATACTCTAACTTCCTATGATTTGAACGCATCCTGTGAGTCCAGTTTTAGATTCCGTAGCTTAACTTCAGGTTTACTGTATCCCTTGGACATTCTTATTGACGATGAAACACAGAAATTGCATCTGACTTTAATAAAAAAGGCACAATGCCGACTTAAGTACAAGAGGACTGATACTTTAACTTTCTATGATTTGACCCCCTCCTGTTAGTCCAGTTTTAGTTTCAGATGCTTCACTTCAGGTTTACTGTATCCCTTGGACCTTCTTATTGACGATGAAACACAGAAATTGCATCCGAATTTAATAAAAAATGCACAATGCCGACTTAAGTACAAGGGGACTGATACTCTAACTCTCTATGATTTGAACTCCTCCTGTGAGTAGAGTATTAGATTCTGATGCCTAACTTCAGGTTTACTGTATCCCTTCGACCTTCTTATTGACGATGAAACACAGAAATTGCATGCGAAGTCAATACAAAAGGCACAATGCCGATTTAAGTACAAGGCGACTGATACTCTAACTTTCTATGATTTGAACTCCGCCTGTGAGTCCAGTTTTAGTATCCGATGTTCCACTTCAGGTTTACTGTATCCCTTGGACCATCTTATTGACGATGAAACACAGAAATTGCATCCGAATTGAATAAAAAAGGCACAATGCCGACTTAAGTACAAGAGGACTGATACTCTAACTTTCTATGATTTGAACCCCTCCTGTGAGTCCAGTTATAGATTCCGTTGCTTAACTTCAGGTTTACTGTATCCCTTGGACCTTCTTATTGACGATGATACACAGAAATTGCATCCGAATTTAATACAAAAGGCACAATGCCGACTTAAGTACAAAAGGACTGATACTCTAACTTTCTATGATTTGAACCACTCCTGTGAGTCCAGTTTTAGATTCCGATGCTTCGCTTCAGGTTTACTGTATCCCTTGGACCTTCTTATTGACGATGAAACACAGAAATTGCATCCGAAGTCGATACAAAAGGCACAATGCCGACTTAAGTACAAGGCGACTGATACTCTAACTTTCTATGATTTGATCCTCTGCTGTGAGTCCAGTTTTAGTTTCCGATGCTTCACTTCAGGTTTACTGTATCCCTTGGACCTTCTTATTGACGATGAAACACAGAAATTGCATCCGAATTTAATACAAAAGGCACAATGCCGACTTAAGTACAGGAGGACTGATACTCTAACTTTCTATGGTTTGAACCTCTGCTGTGAGTCCAGTTTTAGTTTCCGATGTTTCACTTCAGGTTTACTGTATCCCTTGGACCTTCGTATTGTCGATGAAACACAGAAATTTTATCCGAATTTAATACAAAAGGCACAATGCCGACTTAAGTACAAGATTACTGAATCTCTAACTTTCTATGATTTGAACCTCTGCTGTGAGTCCAGTTTAAGTTTCCAATGTTTCACTTCAGGTTTACTGTATCCCTTGGACCTTCTTATTGACGATGAAACACAGAAATTGCATCCGAATTTAATAAAAAATGCACAATGCCGACTTAAGTACAAGAGGACTGATACTCTAACTTTCTATGATTTGAACCCCTCCTGTGAGTACAGTATTAGATTCTGATGCCTAACTTCAGGTTTACTGCATCCCTTGGACCTTCGTATTGACGATGAAACACAGAAATTGCATCCGAAGTCAATACAAAAGGCACAATGCCGATTTAAGTACAAGGCGACTGATACTCTAACTTTCTATGATTTGAACCTCTGCTGAGAGTCCAGTTTTAGTTTCCGATGCTTCACTTCAGGTTTACTGTATCCCTTGGACCTTCATATTGACGATGAAACACAGAAATTTCATCCGAATTTAATACAAAATGCACAATGCCGACTTAAGTACAAGAGGACTGAAACTCTAACTTTCTATTATTTGAACCTCTGCTGTGAGTCCAGTTTAAGTTTCCAATGTTTCACTTCAGGGATACTGTATCCCTTGGACCTTCTTATTAACGAAGAAACACAGAAATTGCACCCGAATTTAATACAAAAGCACAATGATGACTTAAGTACAAGAGGACTGATACTCTAACTTTCTATGATTTGAACCAATGCTGTGAGTCCAGTTTTAGTTTCCGATGTTTCACTTCAGGTTTACTGTATCCCTTGGACCATCTTATTGACGATGAAACACAGAAATTGCATCCGAATTGAATAAAAAAGGCACAATGCCGACTTAAGTACAAGAGGACTGATACTCTAACTTTCTATGATTTGAACCCCTCCTGTGAGTCCAGTTATAGATTCCGTAGCTTAACTTCATGTTTAGTGTATCCCTTGGACCTTCTTATTGACGATGAAACACAGAAATTGCATCCGAATTTAATACAAAAGGCACAATGCCGACTTAAGTACAAAAGGACAGATACTCTAACTTTCTATGATTTGAACCACTCCTGTGAGTCCAGTTTTAGATTCCGATGCTTCACTTCAGGTTTACTCTATCCCTTGGACCTTCTTATTGACGATGAAACACAGAAATTGCATCCGAAGTCAATACAAAAGGCACAATGCCGACTTAAGTACAAGGCGACTGATACTCTAACTTTCTATGATTTGAACCTCTGCTGTGAGTCCAGTTTTAGTTTCCGATGCTTCACTTCAGGTTTACTGTATCCCTTGGACCTTTTTATTGACGATGAAACACAGAAATTGCATCCGAATTTAATAAAAATGCACAATGCCGACTTAAGTACAAGAGGACTGATACTCTAAATTTCTGTGATTTGAACTCCGCCTGTGAGTCCAGTTTTAGTATCCGACGCTTCACTTCAGGTTTACTGTATCCCTTGGACCTTCTTATTGACGATGAAACACAGAAATTTCATCCGAATTTAATACAAAATGCACAATGCCGACTTAAGTACAAGAGGACTGAAACTCTAACTTTCTATGATTTGAACCTCTGCTGTGAGTCCAGTTAAAGTTTCCAATGTTTCACTTCAGGTTTACTGTATCCCTTGGACCTTCTTATTGACGAAGAAACACAGAAATTGCACCCGAATTTAATACAAAAGGCACAATGCCGACTTAAGTACAAGAGGACTGATACTCTAACTTTCTATGATTTGAACCTCTGCTGTGAGTCCAGTTTTAGTTTCCGATGTTTCACTTCAGGTTTACTGTATCCCTTGGATGATCTTATTGACGATGAAACACAGAAATTGCATCCGAATTGAATAAGAAAGGCACAATGCCGACTTAAGTACAAGAGGACTGATACTCTAACATTCTATGATTTGAACCCCTCCTGTGAGTCCAGTTATAGATTCCGTTGCTTAACTTCATGTTTACTGTATCCCTTGGACCTTCTTATTGACGATGAATCACAGAAATGGCATCCTAATTTAATACAAAAGGCACAATGCCGACTTAAGTACAAAAGGACTGATACTCTAACTTTCTATGATTTGAACCACTCCTGTGAGTCCAGTTTTAGATTCCAATGCTTCACTTCAGGTTTACTCTATCCCTTGGACCTTCTTATTGACGATGAAACACAGAAATTGCATCCGAAGTCAATACAAAAGGCACAATGCCGACTTAACTACAAGGCGACTGATACTCTAACTTTATATGATTTGAACCTCTGCTGTGAGTCCAGTTTTAGTTTCCGATGCTTCACTTCAGGTTTACTGTATCCCTTGGACCTTTTTATTGACGATGAAACACAGAAATTGCATCCGAATTTAATACAAAAGGCACAATGCCGACTTAAGTACAAGAGGACTGATACTCTAACTTTCTATGATTTGAACTTCTGCTGTGAGTCCAGTTTTAGTTTCCGATGCTTGACTTCAGGTTTACTGTATCCCTGGGACCTTCTTATTGACGATGAAACACAGAAATTGCATCCGAATTTAATAAAAAAGGCACAATGGCGACTTAAGTACAAAAGGACTGATACTCTAACTTTCTATGATTTGAACCCCTCCTGTGAGTCCAGTTTTAGATTCCGATGCTCAACTTCAGGTTTACTGTATCCCTTGGACCTTCTTATTGACGATGAAACACAGAAATTGTATCCGAATTTAATAAAAAAGGCACAATGCCGACTTGAGTACAAGAGGACTGATACTCTAACTTTCTACGATTTGAACCCCTCCTGTGATTCCAGTTTTAGATTCCGATGCATAACTTCAGGTTTACGGTATCCCTTGGACCTTCTCATTGACGATGAAACACTGAAATTGGATCCGAATTTAATACAAAAGGCACAATGCCGACTTAAGTACAAGAGGACTGATACTCTAACTTTCTATGATTTGAAACTCTCCTGTGAGACCAGTTTTAGATTCCGATGCTTCACGTCAGGTTTACTGTATCCCTTGGACCCTCTTATTGTCGATGAAACACAGAAATTGCATCCGAATGTAATACAAAAGGCACAATGCCGACTTGAGTACAAGAGGACTGAAACTCTAACTTTCTATGAATTGAACCTCTGCTGTGGGTCCAGTTTTAGTTTCCGATGCTTCACTTCAGGTTTACTGTATCCCTTGGACCTTCTTATTGACGATGAAACACAGAAATTGCATCCGAATTTAATACAAAAGGCACAATGCCGACTTAAGTACAAGAGGACTGAAACTCTAACTTTCTATGATTTGAACCTCTGCTGTGAGTCCAGTTTTAGTTTCCGATGCTTCACTTCAGGTTTACGGTATCCCTTGGACCAACTTATTGACGATGAAACACAGAAATTGCATCCGAATTTAATACAAAAGGCACAATGCCGACTTAAGTACAAGAGGACTGACACTCTAACTTTCTAAGATTTGAACCTCTGCTGTGAGTCCAGTTTTAGTTTCCCATGCTTCACTTCAGGTTTACTGTATCCCTAGGACCTTCTTATTGACGATGAAACACAGAAATTGCAGCCGAATTTATTAAAAAAGGCACAACGCCGACTGAAGTACAAGAGGACTGATACTCTAACTTTCTATGATTTGGACCCCTCCTGTGAGTCCAGTTTTAGATTCCGATGCTTAACTTCAGGTTTACTGTATCGCTTGGACCTTCTTATTGACCATGAAACACAGAAATTGCATCCGAATTTAATACAAAAGGCACAATGCCGACTTAAGTACAAGGCGACTGATACTCTAAATTTCTATGATTTGAACCTCTCCTGCGAGTCCAGTTTTAGATTCTGATGCTTCAGTTCAGGTTTACTGTATCCCTTGGACCTTCTTATTGACGATGAAACACAGAAATTGCATCCGAATTTAATAAAAAAGGCGCAATGGCGACTTAAGTACAAGAGGACTGATACTCAAACTTTCTTTGATTTGAACCCCTCCTGTGAGTCCAGTTTTAGATTCCGATGTTTAACTTCAGGTTTACTGTATCCCTTGGACCTTCTTATTGACGATGAAATACAGAATTTGCATCCGAATTTAATAAAAAAGGCACAATGCCAACTTAAGTACAAGAGGACTGATACTCTAACATTCTATGATTTGAACCCCTCCTGTGAGTCCCGTTTTGGATTCCGATGCTTAACTTCAGGTTTTCTGTATCCCTTGGACCTTCTTATTGACGATGAAACACAGAAATTGCATCCGAATTTATTAAAAAATGCACAATGCCGACTGAAGTACAAGAGGACGGATACTCTAACTTTCTATGATTTGAACCACTCCTGTTAGTCCAGTTTTAGATTCCGATGCTTAACTTCAGGTTTACTGTATCCCTTGGACCTTCTTATTGACCATGAAACACAGAAATTGCATCCGAATTTAATAAAAAAGGCACAATGCCGACTTAAGTACAAGAGGACTGATACTCTAACTTTCTATGATTTGAACCCCTCCTGTGAGTCTAGTTTTAGATTACGATGCTTAACTTCAGGTTTACGGTATCCCTTGAACCTTCTTATTGACGATGAAACACTGAAATTGCATCCGAATTTAATACAAAAGGCACAATGCCGACTTATGTACAAGAGGGCTGATACTCTAACTTTCTATGATTTGAACCTCTCCTGTGAGACCAGTTTTAGATTCCGATGCTTCATGTCAGGTTTACTGTATCCCTTGGACCCTCTTGTTGACGATGAAACACAGAAATTGCATCCGAATGTAATACAAAAGACACAATGCCGACTTAAGTACAAGAGGACTGAAACTCTAACTTTCTATGAATTGAACCTCTGCTGTGAGTCCAGTTTTAGTTTCCGATGCTTCACTTCAGGTTTACTGTATCCCTTGGACTTTCTTATTAACGATGAAACACAGATATTGCATCCGAATTTAATACAAAAGGCACAATGCCGACTTAAGTACAAGAGGATTGAACGTCTAACTTTCTATGATTTGAACCTCTGCTGTGAGTCCAGTTTTAGTTTCCGATGCTTCACTTCAGGTTTACGGTATCCCTTGGACCAACTTATTGACGATGAAACACAGAAGTTGCATCCGAATTTAATACAAAAGGCACAATGCCGACTTGAGTACAAGAAGACTGACACTCTAACTTTCCAAGATTTGAACCTCTGCTGTGAATCCGGTTTTAGTTTCCCATGCTTCACTTCAGGTTTACTGTATCCCTTGGACCTTCTTATTGACGATGAAACACAGAAATTGCAGCTGAATTTAATAAAAAAGGCACAATGCCGACTAAAGTACAAGAGGACTGATCCTCTAACTTTCTATGTTTTTGAACCCCTCCTGTGAGTCCAGCACTAGATTCCGATGCTTAACTTCAGGTTTACTGTATCCCTTGGACCTTCTTATTGACGATGAAACACAGAAATTGCATCCGAATTTAATACAAAAGGCACAATGCCGACTTAAGTACAAGAGGACTGATACTCTAACTTTCTATGATATGAACCCCTCCTGTGAGTCCAGTTTTAGTTTCCGATGCTTAACTTCAGGTTTACTGTATCCCTTGGACCTTCTTATTGACGATGAAACACAGAAATTGCATCCGAATTTAATAAAAAAGGCACAATGCCAACTTAAGTACAAGAGGACTGATACTCTAACTTTCTATGATTTGAACCCCTCCTGTGAGTCCAGTTTTACATTCCGATGCTTAACGTCAGGTTTACTGTATCCCTTGGACTTTCTTATTGACTATGAAACACAGAAAATTCATCCGAATTTAATACAAAAGGCACAATGCCGACTTAAGTACAAGAGGACTGATACTCTAACTTTCTATGATATGAACCCCTCCTGTGAGTCCAGTTTCAGTTTCCGATGCTTCACTTCAAGTTTACTGTATCCCTTGGGCCTTCTTATTGACGATGAAACACAGAAATTGCATCCGAATTTAATAAAAAAGGCACAATGCCGACTTAAGTACAAAAGGACTGATACTCTAACTTTCTATGATTTGAACGCTTCCTGTGAGTCCAGTTTTAGATTCCGTAGCGTATCTTCAGGTTTACTGGATCCCTTGGACCTTCTTATTGACAATGAAACACAGAAATTGCATCTGACTTTAATAAAAAAGGCACAATGCCGACTTAAGTACAAGAGGACTGATACTCTAACTTTCTATGATTTGACCCCCCCCTGTGAGTCCAGTTTAAGTTTCAGATGCTTCACTTCAGGTTTACTGTATCCCTTGGACCTTCTTATTGACGATGAAACACAGAAATTGCATCCGAATTTAATAAAAAATGCACAATGCCGACTTAAGTACAAGAGGACTGATACTCTAACTTTCTATGATTTGAACCCCTCCTGTGAGTACAGTATTAGATTCTGATGCCTAACTTCAGGTTTACTGCATCCCTTGGACCTTCGTATTGACGATGAAACACAGAAATTGCATCCGAAGTCAATACAAAAGGCACAATGCCGATTTAAGTACAAGGCGACTGATACTCTAACTTTCTATGATTTGAACCTCTGCTGAGAGTCCAGTTTTAGTTTCCGATGCTTCACTTCAGGTTTACTGTATCCCTTGGACCTTTTTATTGAGGATGAAACACAGAAATTGCATCCGAATTTAATAAAAAGGCACAATGCCGTCTTAAGTACAAGAGGACTGATACTGTAACTTTCTGTGATTTGAACTCATCCTGTGTGTCCAGTTTTAGTATCCGATGCTTCACTTCAGGTTTACTGTATCCCTTGGAAATTCATATTGACGATGAAACACAGAAATTTCATCCGAATTTAATACAAAATGCACAATGCCGACTTAAGTACAAGAGGACTGAAACTCTAACTTTCTATGATTTGAACCTCTGCTGTGAGTCCAGTTTTAGCTTCCGATGCTTCACTTCAGGTTTACTGTATACCTTGGACCTTCTCATTGACGATGAAACACAGAAATTGCATCCGAATTTAATACAAAAGGCACAATGCCGACTTAAGTACAAGAGGACTGATACTCCAACTTCCTATGATTTGAACCCCTCCTGTGAGTCCAGTTTTAGATTCCGATGCTTAACTTCAGGTTTACTGTATCAATTGGACCTTCTTATTGACGATGAAACACCGAAATTGCATCCGAATTTAATACAAAAGGCACAATGCCGACTTAAGTACAAGGCGACTGATACTCTAAATATCTATGATTTGAACCTCTCCTGTGAGTCCAGTTTTAGATTCTGATGGTTCATTTCAGGTTTACTGTATCCCTTGGACCTTCTTATTGACGATGAAACACAGAAATTGCATCCGAATTTAATAAAAAAGGCACAATGGCGGCTTAAGTACAAGAGGACTGATACTCTAACTTTCTATGATTTGAACCCCTCCTGTGAGTCCAGTTTTAGTTTCCGATGCTCCACTTCAGGTTTACTGTATCTCTTGGACCTTGGTAATGACGATGAAACACAGAAATTGCATCCGAATTTAATAAAAAAGGCACAATGCCGACTTAAGTACAAGAGGACTGATCCTCTAACTTTCTATGTTTTTGAACCCCTCCTGTGAGTCCAGCACTAGATTCCGATGCTTAACTTCAGGTTTACTGTATCCCTTGGACCTTCTTATTGACGATGAAACACAGAAATTGCATCCGAATTTAATACAAAAGGCACAATGCCGACTTAAGTACAAGAGGACTGATACTCTAACTTTCTATGATATGAACCCCTCCTGTGAGTCCAGTTTTAGTTTCCGATGCTTAACTTCAGGTTTACTGTATCCCTTGGACCTTCTTATTGACGATGAAACACAGAAATTGCATCCGAATTTAATAAAAAAGGCACAATGCCAACTTAAGTACAAGAGGACTGATACTCTAACTTTCTATGATTTGAACCCCTCCTGTGAGTCCAGTTTTACATTCCGATGCTTAACGTCAGGTTTACTGTATCCCTTGGACTTTCTTATTGACTATGAAACACAGAAAATTCATCCGAATTTAATACAAAAGGCACAATGCCGACTTAAGTACAAGAGGACTGATACTCTAACTTTCTATGATATGAACCCCTCCTGTGAGTCCAGTTTCAGTTTCCGATGCTTCACTTCAAGTTTACTGTATCCCTTGGACCTTCTTATTGACGATGAAACACAGAAATTGCATCCGAATTTAATAAAAACGGCACAATGCCGACTTAAGTACAAAAGGACTGATACTCTAACTTTCTATGATTTGAACGCTTCCTGTGAGTCCAGTTTTAGATTCCGTAGCGTAACTTCAGGTTTACTGGATCCCTTGGACCTTCTTATTGACAATGAAACACAGAAATTGCATCTGACTTTAATAAAAAAGGCACAATGCCGACTTAAGTACAAGAGGACTGATACTCTAACTTTCTATGATTTGACCCCCTCCTGTGAGTCCAGTTTAAGTTTCAGATGCTTCACTTCAGGTTTACTGTATCCCTTGGACCTTCTTATTGACGATGAAACACAGAAATTGCATCCGAATTTAATAAAAAATGCACAATGCCGACTTAAGTACAAGAGGACTGATACTCTAACTTTCTATGATTTGAACCCCTCCTGTGAGTACAGTATTAGATTCTGATGCCTAACTTCAGGTTTACTGCATCCCTTGGACCTTCGTATTGACGATGAAACACAGAAATTGCATCCGAAGTCAATACAAAAGGCACAATGCCGATTTAAGTACAAGGCGACTGATACTCTAACTTTCTATGATTTGAACCTCTGCTGAGAGTCCAGTTTTAGTTTCCGATGCTTCACTTCAGGTTTACTGTATCCCTTGGACCTTTTTATTGAGGATGAAACACAGAAATTGCATCCGAATTTAATAAAAAGGCACAATGCCGTCTTAAGTACAAGAGGACTGATACTGTAACTTTCTGTGATTTGAACTCATCCTGTGTGTCCAGTTTTAGTATCCGATGCTTCACTTCAGGTTTACTGTATCCCTTGGAAATTCATATTGACGATGAAACACAGAAATTTCATCCGAATTTAATACAAAATGCACAATGCCGACTTAAGTACAAGAGGACTGAAACTCTAACTTTCTATTATTTGAACCTCTGCTGTGAGTCCAGTTTAAGTTTCCAATGTTTCACTTCAGGGGTACTGTATCCCTTGGACCTTCTTATTAACGAAGAAACACAGAAATTGCACCCGAATTTAATACAAAAGGCACAATGATGACTTAAGTACAAGAGGACTGATACTCTAACTTTCTATGATTTGAACCTCTGCTGTGAGTCCAGTTTTAGTTTCCGATGTTTCACTTCAGGTTTACTGTATCCCTTGGACCATCTTATTGACGATGAAACACAGAAATTGCATCCGAATTGAATAAAAAAGGCACAATGCCGACTTAAGTACAAGAGGACTGATACTCTAACTTTCTATGATTTGAACCCCTCCTGTGAGTCCAGTTATAGATTCCGTAGCTTAACTTCATGTTTACTGTATCCCTTGGACCTTCTTATTGACGATGAAACACAGAAATTGCATCCGAATTTAATACAAAAGGCACAATGCCGACTTAAGTACAAAAGGACAGATACTCTAACTTTCTATGATTTGAACCACTCCTGTGAGTCCAGTTTTAGATTCCGATGCTTCACTTCAGGTTTACTCTATCCCTTGGACCTTCTTATTGACGATGAAACACAGAAATTGCATCCGAAGTCAATACAAAAGGCACATAGCCGACTTAAGTACAAGGCGACTGATACTCTAACTTTCTATGATTTGAACCTCTGCTGTGAGTCCAGTTTTAGTTTCCGATGCTTCACTTCAGGTTTACTGTACCCCTTGGACCTTTTTATTGACGATGAAACACAGAAATTGCATCCGAATTTAATAAAAAGGCACAATGCCGACTTAAGTACAAGAGGACTGATACTCTAACTTTCTGTGATTTGAACTCCGCCTGTGAGTCCAGTTTTAGTATCCGATGCTTCACTTCAGGTTTACTGTATCCCTTGGACCTTCTTATTGACGATGAAACACAGAAATTTCATCCGAATTTAATACAAAATGCACAATGCCGACTAAAGTACAAGAGGACTGAAACTCTAACTTTCTATGATTTGAACCTCTGCTGTGAGTCCAGTTTAAGTTTCCAATGTTTCACTTCAGGTTTACTGTATCCCTTGGACCTTCTTATTGACGAAGAAACACAGAAATTGCACCCGAATTTAATACAAAAGGCACAATGCCGACTTAAGTACAAGAGGACTGATACTCTAACTTTCTATGATTTGAACCTCTGCTGTGAGGCCAGTTTTAGTTTCCGATGTTTCACTTCAGGTTTACTGTATCCCTTGGACGATCTTATTGACGATGAAACACAGAAATTGCATCCGAATTGAATAAAAAAGGCACAATGCCGACTTAAGTACAAGAGGACTGATACTCTAACATTCTATGATTTGAACCCCTCCTGTGAGTCCAGTTATAGATTCCGTTGCTTAACTTCATGTTTACTGTATCCCTTGGACCTTCTTATTGACGATGAAACACAGAAATTGCATCCTAATTTAATACAAAAGGCACAATGCCGACTTAAGTACAAAAGGACTGATACTCTAACTTTCTATGATTTGAACCACTCCTGTGAGTCCAGTTTTAGATTCCAATGCTTCACTTCAGGTTTACTCTATCCCTTGGACCTTCTTATTGACGATGAAACACAGAAATTGCATCCGAAGTCAATACAAAAGGCACAATGCCGACTTAAGTACACGTCGACTGATACTCTAACTTTCTATGATTTGAACCTCTGCTGTGAGTCCAGTTTTAGTTTCCGATGCTTCACTTCAGGTTTACTGTATCCCTTGGACCTTTTTATTGACGATGAAACACAGAAGTTGCATCCGAATTTAATACAAAAGGCACAATGCCGACTTAAGTACAAGAGGACTGATACTCTAACTTTCTATGATTTGAACTTCTGCTGTGAGTCCAGTTTTAGTTTCCGATGCTTCACTTCAGGTTTACTGTATCCCTGGGACCTTCTTATTGACGATGAAACACAGAAATTGCATCCGAATTTAATAAAAAAGGCACAATGGCGACTTAAGTACAAAAGAACTGATACTCTAACTTTCTATTATTTGAACCGCTCCTGTGAGTCCAGTTTTAGATTCCGATGCTTAACTTCAGGTTTACTGTATCCCTTGGACCTTCTTATTGACGATGAAACACAGAAATTGTATCCGAATTTAATAAAAAAGGCACAATGCCGACTTAAGTACAAGAGGAATGATACTCTAACTTTCTATGATTTGAACCCCTCCTGTGAGTCCAGTTTTAGTTTCCGATGCTTAACTTCAGGTTTACGGTATCCCTTGGACCTTCTCATTCACGATGAAACACTGAAATTGGATCCGAATTTAATACAAAAGGCACAATGCCGACTTAAGTACAAGAGGACTGATACTCTAACTTTCTATGATTTGAACCTCTCCTGTGAGACCAGTTTTAGATTCCGATGCTTCACGTCAGGTTTACTGTATCCCTTGGACCCTCTTATTGTCGATGAAACACAGAAATTGCATCCGAATGTAATACAAAAGGCACAATGCCGACTTGAGTACAAG
>NW_025725813.1:0-21195 GCF_021461395.2 Schistocerca americana
ATGGCTCCTACCCTTGTAACCGCCCCCAGTGTAAAACCTGTCCCATGCACCCTCTCACCGCCACCTACTCCAGTCCTGTAACCCGGAAGGTGTACACGATCAAAGGCAGAGCCACGTGTGAAAGCACCCACGTGATCTACCAACTGACCTGCCTACACTGTGACGCATTCTATGTGGGAATGACCAGCAACAAAACTGTCCATTCGCATGAATGGACACAGGCAGACAGTGTTTGTTGGTAATGAGGATCATCCTGTGCCTAAACATGCCTTGGTGCACGGCCAGCACATCTTGGCACAGTGTTACACCGTCCGGGTTATCTGGATACTTCCCACTAACACCAACCTATCCGAACTCCGGAGATGGGAACTTGCTCTTCAATATATCCTCTCTTCCCATATCCACCAGGCCTCAATCTCCGCTAATTTCAAGTTGCCGCCACTCATACCTCACCTGTCATTCAACAACATCTTTGCCCCTGCACTTCTGCCTCGACTGACATCTCTGCCCAAACTCTTTGTCTTTAAATATATCTGCTTGTGTCTGTATATGTGTGGATGGATATGTGTGTGTGTGAGAGTGTATACGCGTCCTTTTTTCCCCCTAAGGTAAGTCTTTCCGTTCCTGGGATTGGAATAACTCCTTACCCTCTCCCTTAAAACCCACATTCTTTCGTCTTTCCCTCTCCTTCCTTCTTTCCTGATGAGGCAACAGTTTGTTGCAAAAGCTTGAATTTTGTGTGTGTGTTTGTGTGTCTGTCGACCTGTCAGCACTTTCATTTGGTAAGTCCACATCATCTTTGTTTTTTTTTATATATATATATATATATATATATATATATATATATATATATATATATATATATATATATATATTATATATATATATATATATATATGTAAAAAGAAAGATGATGAAACTTACCAAACAAAAGCGCTGGCAGGTCGATAGACACACAAACATACACACAAAATTCTAGCTTTCGCAACCTATGGTTGCCTCGTCAGGAAAGAGGGAAGGAGAAGGAAAGACAAAAGGATATGGGTTTTAAGGGAGAGGGTAAGGAGTCATTCCAATCCCGGGAGCGGAAAGACTTACCTTAGGGGGAAAAAAGGACAGGTATACACTCGCACACACACACATATCCATCCACACATACACAGACACAAGCAGACATGTCTGCTTGTGTCTGTGTATGTGTGGATGGATATGTGTGTGTGTGCGAGTGTATACCTGTCCTTTTTTTCCCCTAAGGTAAGTCTTTCCGCTCCCGGGATTGGAATGACTCCTTACCCCTCTCCCTTAAAACCCATATCCTTTTGTCTTTCCTTCTCCTTCCCTCTTTCCTGACGAGGCAACCATAGGTTGCGAAAGCTAGAATTTTGTGTGTATGTTTGTGTTTGTTTGTGTGTCTATCGACCTGCCAGCGCTTTTGTTTGGTAAGTTTCATCATCTTTCTTTTTAGATATATTTTTCCCACGTGGAATGTTTCCCTCTATTATATATATATATATATATATATATATCTAAAAAGAAAGATGATGAAACTTACCAAACAAAAGCGCTGGCAGGTCGATAGACACACAAACAAACACAAACATACACACAAAATTCTAGCTTTCGCAACCAATGGTTGCCTCGTCAGGAAAGAGGGAAGGAGAAGGAAAGACAAAAGGATATGGGTTTTAAGGGAGAGGGTAAGGAGTCATTCAATCCCGGGAGCGGAAGAAGACTTACCTTAGGGGGAAAAAAGGACAGGTATACACTCGCACACACACACATATCCATCCACACATACACAGACACAAGCAGACATTTGTAAAGGCAAAGAGTTTGGGCATTTTTTTGTGGCAGAGATGTCAGTCGGGGCGGATGTACAGAGGCAAAGATGAAGTTGAAAGACAGGTGAGGTATGAGCGGCGGCAAATTGAAATTAGAAATTAGCGGAGATTGAGGCCTGGCGGATAGCGAGAAGAAAGGATATGCTGAAGGGCAAGTTCCCATCTCCGGAGTTCTGACAGGTTGGTGTTAGTGGGAAGTATCCAGATAACCCGGACGGTGTAACACTGTGCCAAGATGTGCTGGCCGTGCACCAAGGCCATGTTTAGCCACAGGGTGATCCTCATTACCAACAAACACTGTCTGCCCTGTGTCCATTCATGCGAATGGACAGTTTGTTGCTGGTCATTCCCACATAGAACGCTTCACAGTGTAGGCAGGTCAGTTGGTAAATCACGTGGGTGCTTTCACACGTGGCTCTGCCTTTGATCGTGTACACCTTCCGGGTTACAGGACTGGAATAGGTGGTGGTGGGAGGGTGCATGGGACAGGTTTTACACCGGGGGCGGTTACAGGGGTAGGAGCCAGAGGGTAGGGAAGGTGGTTTGGGGATTTCATAGGGATGAACTAAGAGGTTGCGAAGGTTAGGTGGACGGCGGAAAGACACTCTTGGTGGAGTGGGGAGGATTTCATGAAGGATGGATCTCATTTCAGGGCAGGATTTGAGGAAGTCGTATCCCTGCTGGAGAGCCACATTCAGAATCTGATCCAGTCCCGGAAAGTATCCTGTCACAAGTGGGGCACTTTTGGGGTTCTTCTGTGGAAGGTTCCGGGTTTGAGGAGATGAGGATGTGGCTCTGGTTATTTGCTTCTGTACCAGGTCGGGAGGGTAGTTACGGGATGCAAAAGCTGTTTTCAGGTTGTTGGTGTAATGGTTCAAGGATTCCGGACTGGAGCAGATTCGTTTGCCACGAAGACCTAGGCTGTAGGGAAGGGACCGTTTGATGTGGAATGGGTGGCAGCTGTCATAATGGAGGTACTGTTGCTTGTTGGTGGGTTTAATGTGGACGGACGTGTGAAGCTGGCCATTGGACAGGTGGAGGTCAACGTCAAGGAAAGTGGCATGGGATTTGGAGTAGGACCAGGTGAATCTGATGGAACCAAAGGAGTTGAGGTTGGAGAGGAAATTCTGGAGTTCTTCTTCACTGTGAGTCCAGATCACGAAAATGTCATCAATAAATCTGTACCAAACTTCGGGTTGGCAGGCCTGGGTAACCAGGAAGGCTTCCTCTAAGCGACCCATGAATAGGTTGGCATACGAGGGGGCCATCCTGGTACCCATGGCTGTTCCTTTAATTGTTGGTATGTCTGGCCTTCAAAAGTGAAGAAGTTGTGGGTCAGGATGAAGCTGGCTAAGGTAATGAGGAAAGAGGTTTTAGGTAGGGCGGCAGGTGATCGGCGTGAAAGGAAGTGCTCCATCGCAGCGAGGCCCTGGACATGCGGATTATTTGTGTATAAGGAAGTGGCATCAATGGTTACAAGGATGGTTTCCGGGGGTAACAGACTGGGTAGGGATTCCAGGCGTTTGAGAAAGTGGTTGGTGTCTTTGATGAAGGATGGGAGACTGCATGTAATGGGTTGAAGGTGTTGATCTACGTAGGCAGAGATGCGTTCGGTGGGGGCTTGGTAACCAGCTACAATGGGACGGCCGGGATGATTGGGTTTGTGAATTTTGGGAAGAAGGTAGAAGGTAGGGGTGCGGGGTGTTGGTGGGGTCAGGAGGTTGATGGAGTCGGGTGAAAGGTTTTGTAGGGGGCCTAAGGTTCTGAGGATTCCTTGAAGCTCTGCCTGGACATCAGGAATGGGATTGCCTTGGCAAACTTTGTAAGTAGTGTTGTCTGAAAGCTGACGCAGTCCCTCAGCCACATACTCCCGACGATCAAGTACCACAGTTGTGGAACCCTTGTCCGCCGGAAGAATGACGATGGATCGGTCAGCCTTCAGATCACGGATAGCCTGGGCTTCAGCAGTGGTGATGTTGGGAGTAGGATTAAGGTTTTTTAAAAAGGATTGAGAGGCAAGGCTGGAAGTCAGAAATTCCTGGAAGGTTAGGAGAGGGTGATTTTGAGGAAGAGGAGGTGGGTCCCGCTGTGACGGAGGACGGAACTGTTCCAGGCATGGTTCAATTTGGATAGTGTCTTGGGGAGTTGGATCCTTAGGAGTAGGATTAGGATCATTTTTCTTCGTGGCAAAGTGATATTTCCAGCAGAGAGTACGGGTGTAGGACAGTAAATCTTTGACGAGGGCTGTTTGGTTAAATCTGGGAGTGGGGCTGAAGGTGAGGCCTTTGGATAGGACAGAGGTTTCGGATTGGGAGAGAGGTTTGGAGGAAAGGTTAACTACTGAATTGGGGTGTTGTGGTTCCAGATTGCGTTGATTGGAATTTTGAGGTTTTGGAGGGAGTGGAGCTGGAAGTGGGAGATTGAGTAGATGGGAGAGACTGGGTTTGTGTGCAATGAGAGGAGGTTGAGGTTTGCTGGAAAGGTTGTGAAGGGTGAGTGAGTTGCCTTTCCGGAGGTGGGAAACCAGGAGATTGGATAGTTTTTTAAGGTGGAGGGTGGCATGCTGCTCTAATTTGCGGTTGGCCTGTAGGAGGATGCTCTGAACAACAGGTGTGGATGTGGGAGAGGAAAGATTGAGGATTTTTATAAAGGATAGGAGTTGATGGGCGTGTTGATTGGCTGAGTGGATGTGTAGGTGAAGGATTAGGTGGGTGAGGGCAATGGATTGTTTGGTTTGGAACTGGTATAGGGACTGATGGAAAGAAGGGTTGCAGCCAGAGATGGGAACTTTAAGTGTGAGGCCTTTGGGGGTGATGCCAAATGTCAGACAAGCCTGAGAAAATAAAATATGGGAGTGTAATCTGGCTAGGGCGAAGGCATGTTTGCGGAGGGAATGTAAATAAAACTTAATGGGGTCGTTGTGAAGGTGTTGTGAGGGTGACATGGTACTAGAAGGTGGAAAGTGGAACACGAGGCTGAAATGAAAATGAGAATAAATATGAAAAAATATATGGGGAGAGATAAAGGTAAAATTAGAAAGCAAATGGAGATCTGGTGTGAAAAAAGGCGAAAAAGGGTTGGTTAGGGCTGGGCTATGTTGATCCTGTGGTGAACTTGTGTAGGTAGATAATGATGTGCATAAAGGTTAGGTGGTTGTGTTGCCGCCAAAACACGTTAAAGGGTGGAGAAATTCGGGAAAATTTCGAAAAAACTACGTGAGGATGTATTAAAAGGAGTGGTTTGGTGGTGGCAGATTATGGAAATGAAGCTAACAATTGTTTGATGAAGAAATAATGACGTTAAAACCTGTGGGAAGCGGCTAAAAATGATCGGTGACGTGAGAAAAACGGAAATGGAAATAAAGCAAAAGTTATTAAAACTGCCGAAAGGGTTGTTTAATAGCTGAAAGGAACTTTTTGTGGACTGGAAACGGTGGATTTTATAGCAGCAAAGCGGAAAAAAAAAATTTTTTTGGTTATGGTTTGGAAGTGATTTACGTATTATTACGTATTAATGAGTGTATATCGACGGGATAAAATTGTATACTGGATTACGGTAAAAAAGGAGAAGGTGAATAGAAAGTGATGGCAAAAACAGAAGGAGGAAATAAGACGACAGAAAAGACTTCGAAATGTAACAGTGACAATAACAATAACGATAACAATAACAAACGTGATTGTTGGCTTCAAATTAATGATATGAATATAATAGAGGGAAACATTCCACGTGGGAAAAAATATATCTAAAAAGAAAGATGATGAAACTTACCAAACAAAAGCGCTGGCAGGTCGATAGACACACAAACAAACACAAACATACACACAAAATTCTAGCTTTCGCAACCAATGGTTGCCTCGTCAGGAAAGAGGGAAGGAGAAGGAAAGACAAAAGGATATGGGTTTTAAGGGAGAGGGTAAGGAGTCATTCCAATCCCGGGAGCGGAAAGACTTACCTTAGGGGAAAAAAGGACAGGTATACACTCGCACACACACACATATCCATCCACACATACACAGACACAAGCAGACATTTGTAAAGGCAAAGAGTTTGGGCATTTTTTGGGCAGAGATGTCAGTCGGGGCGGATGTACAGAGGCAAAGATGAAGTTGAAAGACAGGTGAGGTATGAGCGGCGGCAAATTGAAATTAGAAATTAGCGGAGATTGAGGCCTGGCGGATAGCGAGAAGAAAGGATATGCTGAAGGGCAAGTTCCCATCTCCGGAGTTCTGACAGGTTGGTGTTAGTGGGAAGTATCCAGATAACCCGGACGGTGTAACACTGTGCCAAGATGTGCTGGCCGTGCACCAAGGCATGTTTAGCCACAGGGTGATCCTCATTACCAACAAACACTGTCTGCCTGTGTCCATTCATGCGAATGGACAGTTTGTTGCTGGTCATTCCCACATAGAACGCTTCACAGTGTAGGCAGGTCAGTTGGTAAATCACGTGGGTGCTTTCACACGTGGCTCTGCCTTTGATCGTGTACACCTTCCGGGTTACAGGACTGGAATAGGTGGTGGTGGGAGGGTGCATGGGACAGGTTTTACACCGGGGGCGGTTACAGGGGTAGGAGCCAGAGGGTAGGGAAGGTGGTTTGGGGATTTCATAGGGATGAACTAAGAGGTTGCGAAGGTTAGGTGGACGGCGGAAAGACACTCTTGGTGGAGTGGGGAGGATTTCATGAAGGATGGATCTCATTTCAGGGCAGGATTTGAGGAAGTCGTATCCCTGCTGGAGAGCCACATTCAGAATCTGATCCAGTCCCGGAAAGTATCCTGTCACAAGTGGGGCACTTTTGGGGTTCTTCTGTGGAAGGTTCCGGGTTTGAGGAGATGAGGATGTGGCTCTGGTTATTTGCTTCTGTACCAGGTCGGGAGGGTAGTTACGGGATGCAAAAGCTGTTTTCAGGTTGTTGGTGTAATGGTTCAAGGATTCCGGACTGGAGCAGATTCGTTTGCCACGAAGACCTAGGCTGTAGGGAAGGGACCGTTTGATGTGGAATGGGTGGCAGCTGTCATAATGGAGGTACTGTTGCTTGTTGGTGGGTTTAATGTGGACGGACGTGTGAAGCTGGCCATTGGACAGGTGGAGGTCAACGTCAAGGAAAGTGGCATGGGATTTGGAGTAGGACCAGGTGAATCTGATGGAACCAAAGGAGTTGAGGTTGGAGAGGAAATTCTGGAGTTCTTCTTCACTGTGAGTCCAGATCACGAAAATGTCATCAATAAATCTGTACCAAACTTCGGGTTGGCAGGCCTGGGTAACCAGGAAGGCTTCCTCTAAGCGACCCATGAATAGGTTGGCATACGAGGGGGCCATCCTGGTACCCATGGCTGTTCCCTTTAATTGTTGGTATGTCTGGCCTTCAAAAGTGAAGAAGTTGTGGGTCAGGATGAAGCTGGCTAAGGTAATGAGGAAAGAGGTTTTAGGTAGGGCGGCAGGTGATCGGCGTGAAAGGAAGTGCTCCATCGCAGCGAGGCCCTGGACATGCGGATATTTGTGTATAAGGAAGTGGCATCAATGGTTACAAGGATGGTTTCCGGGGGTAACAGACTGGGTAGGGATTCCAGGCGTTTGAGAAAGTGGTTGGTGTCTTTGATGAAGGATGGGAGACTGCAATCTGGAACCACAACACCCCAATTCAGTAGTTAACCTTTCCTCCAAACCTCTCTCCCAATCCGAAACCTCTGTCCTATCCAAAGGCCTCACCTTCAGCCCCACTCCCAGATTTAACCAAACAGCCCTCGTCAAAGATTTACTGTCCTACACCCGTACTCTCTGCTGGAAATATCACTTTGCCACGAAGAAAAATGATCCTAATCCTACTCCTAAGGATCCAACTCCCCAAGACACTATCCAAATTGAACCATGCCTGGAACAGTTCCGTCCTCCGTCACAGCGGGACCCACCTCCTCTTCCTCAAAATCACCCTCTCCTAACCTTCCAGGAATTTCTGACTTCCAGCCTTGCCTCTCAATCCTTTTTAAAAAACCTTAATCCTACTCCCAACATCACCACTGCTGAAGCCCAGGCTATCCGTGATCTGAAGGCTGACCGATCCATCGTCATTCTTCCGGCGGACAAGGGTTCCACAACTGTGGTACTTGATCGTCGGGAGTATGTGGCTGAGGGACTGCGTCAGCTTTCAGACAACACTACTTACAAAGTTTGCCAAGGCAATCCCATTCCTGATGTCCAGGCAGAGCTTCAAGGAATCCTCAGAACCTTAGGCCCCCTACAAAACCTTTCACCCGACTCCATCAACCTCCTGACCCCACCAACACCCCGCACCCCTACCTTCTACCTTCTTCCCAAAATTCACAAACCCAATCATCCCGGCCGTCCCATTGTAGCTGGTTACCAAGCCCCCACCGAACGCATCTCTGCCTACGTAGATCAACACCTTCAACCCATTACATGCAGTCTCCCATCCTTCATCAAAGACACCAACCACTTTCTCAAACGCCTGGAATCCCTACCCAGTCTGTTACCCCCGGAAACCATCCTTGTAACCATTGATGCCACTTCCTTATACACAAATAATCCGCATGTCCAGGGCCTCGCTGCGATGGAGCACTTCCTTTCACGCCGATCACCTGCCGCCCTACCTAAAACCTCTTTCCTCATTACCTTAGCCAGCTTCATCCTGACCCACAACTTCTTCACTTTTGAAGGCCAGACATACCAACAATTAAAGGGAACAGCCATGGGTACCAGGATGGCCCCCTCGTATGCCAACCTATTCATGGGTCGCTTAGAGGAAGCCTTCCTGGTTACCCAGGCCTGCCAACCCGAAGTTTGGTACAGATTTATTGATGACATTTTCGTGATCTGGACTCACAGTGAAGAAGAACTCCAGAATTTCCTCTCCAACCTCAACTCCTTTGGTTCCATCAGATTCACCTGGTCCTACTCCAAATCCCATGCCACTTTCCTTGACGTTGACCTCCACCTGTCCAATGGCCAGCTTCACACGTCCGTCCACATTAAACCCACCAACAAGCAACAGTACCTCCATTATGACAGCTGCCACCCATTCCACATCAAACGGTCCCTTCCCTACAGCCTAGGTCTTCGTGGCAAACGAATCTGCTCCAGTCCGGAATCCTTGAACCATTACACCAACAACCTGAAAACAGCTTTTGCATCCCGTAACTACCCTCCCGACCTGGTACAGAAGCAAATAACCAGAGCCACATCCTCATCTCCTCAAACCCGGAACCTTCCACAGAAGAACCCCAAAAGTGCCCCACTTGTGACAGGATACTTTCCGGGACTGGATCAGATTCTGAATGTGGCTCTCCAGCAGGGATACGACTTCCTCAAATCCTGCCCTGAAATGAGATCCATCCTTCATGAAATCCTCCCCACTCCACCAAGAGTGTCTTTCCGCCGTCCACCTAACCTTCGCAACCTCTTAGTTCATCCCTATGAAATCCCCAAACCACCTTCCCTACCCTCTGGCTCCTACCCCTGTAACCGCCCCCGGTGTAAAACCTGTCCCATGCACCCTCCCACCACCACCTATTCCAGTCCTGTAACCCGGAAGGTGTACACGATCAAAGGCAGAGCCACGTGTGAAAGCACCCACGTGATTTACCAACTGACCTGCCTACACTGTGAAGCGTTCTATGTGGGAATGACCAGCAACAAACTGTCCATTCGCATGAATGGACACAGGCAGACAGTGTTTGTTGGTAATGAGGATCACCCTGTGGCTAAACATGCCTTGGTGCACGGCCAGCACATCTTGGCACAGTGTTACACCGTCCGGGTTATCTGGATACTTCCCACTAACACCAACCTGTCAGAACTCCGGAGATGGGAACTTGCCCTTCAGCATATCCTTTCTTCTCGCTATCCGCCAGGCCTCAATCTCCGCTAATTTCTAATTTCAATTTGCCGCCGCTCATACCTCACCTGTCTTTCAACTTCATCTTTGCCTCTGTACATCCGCCCCGACTGACATCTCTGCCCAAAAAATGCCCAAACTCTTTGCCTTTACAAATGTCTGCTTGTGTCTGTGTATGTGTGGATGGATATGTGTGTGTGTGCGAGTGTATACCTGTCCTTTTTTTCCCCCTAAGGTAAGTCTTTCCGCTCCCGGGATTGGAATGACTCCTTACCCTCTCCCTTAAAACCCATATCCTTTTGTCTTTCCTTCTCCTTCCCTCTTTCCTGACGAGGCAACCATTGGTTGCGAAAGCTAGAATTTTGTGTGTATGTTTGTGTTTGTTTGTGTGTCTATTGACCTGCCAGCGCTTTTGTTTGGTAAGTTTCATCATCTTTCTTTTTAGATATATATATATATATATATATATATATATATATATATATAATAGAGGGAAACATTCCACGTGGGAAAAATATATCTTAAAAGAAAGATGATGAAACTTACCAAACAAAAGCGCTGGCAGGTCGATAGACACACAAACAAACACAAACATACACACAAAATTCTAGCTTTCGCAACCTATGGTTGCCTCGTCAGGAAAGAGGGAAGGAGAAGGAAAGACAAAAGGATATGGGTTTTAAGGGAGAGGGTAAGGAGTCATTCCAATCCCGGGAGCGGAAAGACTTACCTTAGGGGGAAAAAAGGACAGGTATACACTCGCACACACACACATATCCATCCACACATACACAGACACAAGCAGACATGTCTGCTTGTGTCTGTGTATGTGTGGATGGATATGTGTGTGTGTGCGAGTGTATACCTGTCCTTTTTTCCCCCTAAGGTAAGTCTTTCCGCTCCCGGGATTGGAATGACTCCTTACCCTCTCCCTTAAAACCCATATCCTTTTGTCTTTCCTTCTCCTTCCCTCTTTCCTGACGAGGCAACCATAGGTTGCGAAAGCTAGAATTTTGTGTGTATGTTTGTGTGTCTATCGACCTGCCAGCGCTTTTGTTTGGTAAGTTTCATCATCTTTCTTTTTAGATACATATATATATATATATATATATATATATATATATATATATATATATATATATATATATATATATATATATATATATATATATATATATATATAAAAAACAAAGATGATGTGACTTACCAAATGAAAGTGCTGACAGGTCGACAGACACACAAACACACACACAAAATTCAAGCTTTTGCAACAAACTGTTGCCTCATCAGGAAAGAAGGAAGGAGAGGGAAAGACGAAAGAATGTGGGTTTTAAGGGAGAGGGTAAGGAGTTATTCCAATCCCAGGAACGGAAAGACTTACCTTAGGGGGAAAAAAGGACGCGTATACACTCTCACACACACACATATCCATCCACACATATACAGACACAAGCAGACATATTTAAAGACAAAGAGTTTGGGCAGAGATGTCAGTCGAGGCAGAAGTGCAGGGGCAAAGATGTTGTTGAATGACAGGTGAGGTATGAGTGGCGGCAACTTGAAATTAGCGGAGATTGAGGCCTGGTGGATATGGGAAGAGAGGATATATTGAAGAGCAAGTTCCCATCTCCGGAGTTCGGATAGGTTGGTGTTAGTGGGAAGTATCCAGATAACCCGGACGGTGTAACACTGTGCCAAGATGTGCTGGCCGTGCACCAAGGCATGTTTAGGCACAGGATGATCCTCATTACCAACAAACACTGTCTGCCTGTGTCCATTCATGCGAATGGACAGTTTGTTGCTGGTCATTCCCACATAGAATGCGTCACAGTGTAGGCAGGTCAGTTGGTAGATCACGTGGGTGCTTTCACACGTGGCTCTGCCTTTGATCGTGTACACCTTCCGGGTTACAGGACTGGAGTAGGTGGCGGTGAGAGGGTGCATGGGACAGGTTTTACACTGGGGGCGGTTACAAGGGTAGGAGCCATAGGGTAGGGAAGGTGGTTTGGGGATTTCATAGGGATGAACTAAGAGGTTACGAAGGTTAGGTGGACGGCGGAAAGACACTCTTGGTGGAGTGGGGAGAATTTCATGAAGGATGGATCTCATTTCAGGGCAGGATTTGAGGAAGTCGTATCCCTGCTGGAGAGCCACATTCAGAATCTGATCCAGTCCCGGAAAGTATCCTGTCACAAGTGGGGCACTTTTGGGATTCTTCTGTGGGAGGTTCTGGGTTTGAGAGGATGAGGAAGTGTCTCTGGTTATTTGCTTCTGTACCAGGTCGCGAGGGTAGTTGCAAGATGCGAAAGCTGTTGTCAGATTGTTGGTGTAATGCTTCAGGGATTCCGGACTGGAGCAGATTCGTTTGCCACGAAGACCTAGGCTGTAGGGAAGGGACCGTTTGATGTGGAATGGGTGGCATCTGTCGTACTGGAGGTACTGTTGCTTGTTGGTGGGTTTGATGTGGACGGACGTGTGAAGCTGGCCATTGGACAGGTGGAGGTCAACATCAAGGAAAGTGGCATGGGATTTGGAGTAGGACCAGGTGAATCTGATGGAACCAAAGGAGTTGAGGTTGGAGAGGAAATTCTGGAGTTCTTCTTCACTGTGAGTCCAGATCATGAAGATGTCATCAATAAATCTGTACCAAACTTTGGGTTGGCAGGCCTGGGTAACCAAGAAGGCTTCCTCTAAGCGACCCATGAATAGGTTGGCGAACGAAGGGGCCATCCTGGTACCCATGGCTGTTCCCTTTAATTGTTGGTATGTCTGGCCTTCAAAAGTGAAGAAGTTGTGGGTCAGGATGAAGCTGGCTAAGGTAATGAGGAAAGAGGTTTTAGGTAGGGCGGCAGGTGATCGGCGTGAAAGGAAGTGCTCCATCGCAGCGAGGCCCTGGACATGCGGATTATTTGTGTATAAGGAAGTGGCATCAATGGTTACAAGGATGGTTTCCGGGGGTAACAGACTGGGTAGGGATTCCAGGCGTTTGAGAAAGTGGTTGGTGTCTTTGATGAAGGATGGGAGACTGCATGTAATGGGTTGAAGGTGTTGATCTACGTAGGCAGAGATGCGTTCGGTGGGGGCTTGGTAACCAGCTACAATGGGACGGCCGGGATGATTGGGTTTGTGAATTTTGGGAAGAAGGTAGAAGGTAGGGGTGCGGGGTGTTGGTGGGGTCAGGAGGTTGATGGAGTCGGGTGAAAGGTTTTGTAGGGGGCCTAAGGTTCTGAGGATTCCTTGAAGCTCTGCCTGGACATCAGGAATGGGATTGCCTTGGCAAACTTTGTAAGTAGTGTTGTCTGAAAGCTGACGCAGTCCCTCAGCCACATACTCCCGACGATCAAGTACCACAGTTGTGGAACCCTTGTCCGCCGGAAGAATGACGATGGATCGGTCAGCCTTCAGATCACGGATAGCCTGGGCTTCAGCAGTGGTGATGTTGGGAGTAGGATTAAGGTTTTTTAAAAAGGATTGAGAGGCAAGGCTGGAAGTCAGAAATTCCTGGAAGGTTAGGAGAGGGTGATTTTGAGGAAGAGGAGGTGGGTCCCGCTGTGACGGAGGACGGAACTGTTCCAGGCATGGTTCAATTTGGATAGTGTCTTGGGGAGTTGGATCCTTAGGAGTAGGATTAGGATCATTTTTCTTCGTGGCAAAGTGATATTTCCAGCAGAGAGTACGGGTGTAGGACAGTAAATCTTTGACGAGGGCTGTTTGGTTAAATCTGGGAGTGGGGCTGAAGGTGAGGCCTTTGGATAGGACAGAGGTTTCGGATTGGGAGAGAGGTTTGGAGGAAAGGTTAACTACTGAATTGGGGTGTTGTGGTTCCAGATTGCGTTGATTGGAATTTTGAGGTTTTGGAGGGAGTGGAGCTGGAAGTGGGAGATTGAGTAGATGGGAGAGACTGGGTTTGTGTGCAATGAGAGGAGGTTGAGGTTTGCTGGAAAGGTTGTGAAGGGTGAGTGAGTTGCCTTTCCGGAGGTGGGAAACCAGGAGATTGGATAGTTTTTTAAGGTGGAGGGTGGCATGCTGCTCTAATTTGCGGTTGGCCTGTAGGAGGATGCTCTGAACAACAGGTGTGGATGTGGGAGAGGAAAGATTGAGGATTTTTATAAAGGATAGGAGTTGATGGGCGTGTTGATTGGCTGAGTGGATGTGTAGGTGAAGGATTAGGTGGGTGAGGGCAATGGATTGTTTGGTTTGGAACTGGTATAGGGACTGATGGAAAGAAGGGTTGCAGCCAGAGATGGGAACTTTAAGTGTGAGGCCTTTGGGGGTGATGCCAAATGTCAGACAAGCCTGAGAAAATAAAATATGGGAGTGTAATCTGGCTAGGGCGAAGGCATGTTTGCGGAGGGAATGTAAATAAAACTTAATGGGGTCGTTGTGAAGGTGTTGTGAGGGTGACATGGTACTAGAAGGTGGAAAGTGGAACACGAGGCTGAAATGAAAATGAGAATAAATATGAAAAAATATATGGGGAGAGATAAAGGTAAAATTAGAAAGCAAATGGAGATCTGGTGTGAAAAAAGGCGAAAAAGGGTTGGTTAGGGCTGGGCTATGTTGATCCTGTGGTGAACTTGTGTAGGTAGATAATGATGTGCATAAAGGTTAGGTGGTTGTGTTGCCGCCAAAACACGTTAAAGGGTGGAGAAATTCGGGAAAATTTCGAAAAAACTACGTGAGGATGTATTAAAAGGAGTGGTTTGGTGGTGGCAGATTATGGAAATGAAGCTAACAATTGTTTGATGAAGAAATAATGACGTTAAAACCTGTGGGAAGCGGCTAAAAATGATCGGTGACGTGAGAAAAACGGAAATGGAAATAAAGCAAAAGTTATTAAAACTGCCGAAAGGGTTGTTTAATAGCTGAAAGGAACTTTTTGTGGACTGGAAACGGTGGATTTTATAGCAGCAAAGCGGAAAAAAAAAATTTTTTTGGTTATGGTTTGGAAGTGATTTACGTATTATTACGTATTAATGAGTGTATATCGACGGGATAAAATTGTATACTGGATTACGGTAAAAAAGGAGAAGGTGAATAGAAAGTGATGGCAAAAACAGAAGGAGGAAATAAGACGACAGAAAAGACTTCGAAATGTAACAGTGACAATAACAATAACGATAACAATAACAAACGTGATTGTTGGCTTCAAATTAATGATATGAATATAATAGAGGGAAACATTCCACGTGGGAAAAAATATATCTAAAAAGAAAGATGATGAAACTTACCAAACAAAAGCGCTGGCAGGTCGATAGACACACAAACAAACACAAACATACACACAAAATTCTAGCTTTCGCAACCAATGGTTGCCTCGTCAGGAAAGAGGGAAGGAGAAGGAAAGACAAAAGGATATGGGTTTTAAGGGAGAGGGTAAGGAGTCATTCCAATCCCGGGAGCGGAAAGACTTACCTTAGGGGAAAAAAGGACAGGTATACACTCGCACACACACACATATCCATCCACACATACACAGACACAAGCAGACATTTGTAAAGGCAAAGAGTTTGGGCATTTTTTGGGCAGAGATGTCAGTCGGGGCGGATGTACAGAGGCAAAGATGAAGTTGAAAGACAGGTGAGGTATGAGCGGCGGCAAATTGAAATTAGAAATTAGCGGAGATTGAGGCCTGGCGGATAGCGAGAAGAAAGGATATGCTGAAGGGCAAGTTCCCATCTCCGGAGTTCTGACAGGTTGGTGTTAGTGGGAAGTATCCAGATAACCCGGACGGTGTAACACTGTGCCAAGATGTGCTGGCCGTGCACCAAGGCATGTTTAGCCACAGGGTGATCCTCATTACCAACAAACACTGTCTGCCTGTGTCCATTCATGCGAATGGACAGTTTGTTGCTGGTCATTCCCACATAGAACGCTTCACAGTGTAGGCAGGTCAGTTGGTAAATCACGTGGGTGCTTTCACACGTGGCTCTGCCTTTGATCGTGTACACCTTCCGGGTTACAGGACTGGAATAGGTGGTGGTGGGAGGGTGCATGGGACAGGTTTTACACCGGGGGCGGTTACAGGGGTAGGAGCCAGAGGGTAGGGAAGGTGGTTTGGGGATTTCATAGGGATGAACTAAGAGGTTGCGAAGGTTAGGTGGACGGCGGAAAGACACTCTTGGTGGAGTGGGGAGGATTTCATGAAGGATGGATCTCATTTCAGGGCAGGATTTGAGGAAGTCGTATCCCTGCTGGAGAGCCACATTCAGAATCTGATCCAGTCCCGGAAAGTATCCTGTCACAAGTGGGGCACTTTTGGGGTTCTTCTGTGGAAGGTTCCGGGTTTGAGGAGATGAGGATGTGGCTCTGGTTATTTGCTTCTGTACCAGGTCGGGAGGGTAGTTACGGGATGCAAAAGCTGTTTTCAGGTTGTTGGTGTAATGGTTCAAGGATTCCGGACTGGAGCAGATTCGATTGCCACGAAGACCTAGGCTGTAGGGAAGGGACCGTTTGATGTGGAATGGGTGGCAGCTGTCATAATGGAGGTACTGTTGCTTGTTGGTGGGTTTAATGTGGACGGACGTGTGAAGCTGGCCATTGGACAGGTGGAGGTCAACGTCAAGGAAAGTGGCATGGGATTTGGAGTAGGACCAGGTGAATCTGATGGAACCAAAGGAGTTGAGGTTGGAGAGGAAATTCTGGAGTTCTTCTTCACTGTGAGTCCAGATCACGAAAATGTCATCAATAAATCTGTACCAAACTTCGGGTTGGCAGGCCTGGGTAACCAGGAAGGCTTCCTCTAAGCGACCCATGAATAGGTTGGCATACGAGGGGGCCATCCTGGTACCCATGGCTGTTCCCTTTAATTGTTGGTATGTCTGGCCTTCAAAAGTGAAGAAGTTGTGGGTCAGGATGAAGCTGGCTAAGGTAATGAGGAAAGAGGTTTTAGGTAGGGCGGCAGGTGATCGGCGTGAAAGGAAGTGCTCCATCGCAGCGAGGCCCTGGACATGCGGATATTTGTGTATAAGGAAGTGGCATCAATGGTTACAAGGATGGTTTCCGGGGGTAACAGACTGGGTAGGGATTCCAGGCGTTTGAGAAAGTGGTTGGTGTCTTTGATGAAGGATGGGAGACTGCAATCTGGAACCACAACACCCCAATTCAGTAGTTAACCTTTCCTCCAAACCTCTCTCCCAATCCGAAACCTCTGTCCTATCCAAAGGCCTCACCTTCAGCCCCACTCCCAGATTTAACCAAACAGCCCTCGTCAAAGATTTACTGTCCTACACCCGTACTCTCTGCTGGAAATATCACTTTGCCACGAAGAAAAATGATCCTAATCCTACTCCTAAGGATCCAACTCCCCAAGACACTATCCAAATTGAACCATGCCTGGAACAGTTCCGTCCTCCGTCACAGCGGGACCCACCTCCTCTTCCTCAAAATCACCCTCTCCTAACCTTCCAGGAATTTCTGACTTCCAGCCTTGCCTCTCAATCCTTTTTAAAAAACCTTAATCCTACTCCCAACATCACCACTGCTGAAGCCCAGGCTATCCGTGATCTGAAGGCTGACCGATCCATCGTCATTCTTCCGGCGGACAAGGGTTCCACAACTGTGGTACTTGATCGTCGGGAGTATGTGGCTGAGGGACTGCGTCAGCTTTCAGACAACACTACTTACAAAGTTTGCCAAGGCAATCCCATTCCTGATGTCCAGGCAGAGCTTCAAGGAATCCTCAGAACCTTAGGCCCCCTACAAAACCTTTCACCCGACTCCATCAACCTCCTGACCCCACCAACACCCCGCACCCCTACCTTCTACCTTCTTCCCAAAATTCACAAACCCAATCATCCCGGCCGTCCCATTGTAGCTGGTTACCAAGCCCCCACCGAACGCATCTCTGCCTACGTAGATCAACACCTTCAACCCATTACATGCAGTCTCCCATCCTTCATCAAAGACACCAACCACTTTCTCAAACGCCTGGAATCCCTACCCAGTCTGTTACCCCCGGAAACCATCCTTGTAACCATTGATGCCACTTCCTTATACACAAATAATCCGCATGTCCAGGGCCTCGCTGCGATGGAGCACTTCCTTTCACGCCGATCACCTGCCGCCCTACCTAAAACCTCTTTCCTCATTACCTTAGCCAGCTTCATCCTGACCCACAACTTCTTCACTTTTGAAGGCCAGACATACCAACAATTAAAGGGAACAGCCATGGGTACCAGGATGGCCCCCTCGTATGCCAACCTATTCATGGGTCGCTTAGAGGAAGCCTTCCTGGTTACCCAGGCCTGCCAACCCGAAGTTTGGTACAGATTTATTGATGACATTTTCGTGATCTGGACTCACAGTGAAGAAGAACTCCAGAATTTCCTCTCCAACCTCAACTCCTTTGGTTCCATCAGATTCACCTGGTCCTACTCCAAATCCCATGCCACTTTCCTTGACGTTGACCTCCACCTGTCCAATGGCCAGCTTCACACGTCCGTCCACATTAAACCCACCAACAAGCAACAGTACCTCCATTATGACAGCTGCCACCCATTCCACATCAAACGGTCCCTTCCCTACAGCCTAGGTCTTCGTGGCAAACGAATCTGCTCCAGTCCGGAATCCTTGAACCATTACACCAACAACCTGAAAACAGCTTTTGCATCCCGTAACTACCCTCCCGACCTGGTACAGAAGCAAATAACCAGAGCCACATCCTCATCTCCTCAAACCCGGAACCTTCCACAGAAGAACCCCAAAAGTGCCCCACTTGTGACAGGATACTTTCCGGGACTGGATCAGATTCTGAATGTGGCTCTCCAGCAGGGATACGACTTCCTCAAATCCTGCCCTGAAATGAGATCCATCCTTCATGAAATCCTCCCCACTCCACCAAGAGTGTCTTTCCGCCGTCCACCTAACCTTCGCAACCTCTTAGTTCATCCCTATGAAATCCCCAAACCACCTTCCCTACCCTCTGGCTCCTACCCCTGTAACCGCCCCCGGTGTAAAACCTGTCCCATGCACCCTCCCACCACCACCTATTCCAGTCCTGTAACCCGGAAGGTGTACACGATCAAAGGCAGAGCCACGTGTGAAAGCACCCACGTGATTTACCAACTGACCTGCCTACACTGTGAAGCGTTCTATGTGGGAATGACCAGCAACAAACTGTCCATTCGCATGAATGGACACAGGCAGACAGTGTTTGTTGGTAATGAGGATCACCCTGTGGCTAAACATGCCTTGGTGCACGGCCAGCACATCTTGGCACAGTGTTACACCGTCCGGGTTATCTGGATACTTCCCACTAACACCAACCTGTCAGAACTCCGGAGATGGGAACTTGCCCTTCAGCATATCCTTTCTTCTCGCTATCCGCCAGGCCTCAATCTCCGCTAATTTCTAATTTCAATTTGCCGCCGCTCATACCTCACCTGTCTTTCAACTTCATCTTTGCCTCTGTACATCCGCCCCGACTGACATCTCTGCCCAAAAAATGCCCAAACTCTTTGCCTTTACAAATGTCTGCTTGTGTCTGTGTATGTGTGGATGGATATGTGTGTGTGTGCGAGTGTATACCTGTCCTTTTTTCCCCCTAAGGTAAGTCTTTCCGCTCCCGGGATTGGAATGACTCCTTACCCTCTCCCTTAAAACCCATATCCTTTTGTCTTTCCTTCTCCTTCCCTCTTTCCTGACGAGGCAACCATTGGTTGCGAAAGCTAGAATTTTGTGTGTATGTTTGTGTTTGTTTGTGTGTCTATCGACCTGCCAGCGCTTTTGTTTGGTAAGTTTCATCATCTTTCTTTTTAGATATATTTTTTCCCACGTGGAATGTTTCCCTCTATTTTTTTTATATATATATATATATATATATATATATATATATATATATATATATATATATATATATATATATATATATATATATATATATATATATATATATATATATATATATATATATATCTCTGTGTGTGTGTGTATTTTTAACATTTCCTCCTATACCACTGGACCAATTTCAGCCAGATTTGGTACATATATATCCTTACGATCGGGTGACAACTGCTGTGGGAGTGATAACCACCTACCTACCAAATGAGTGAGGGTGAAAAAGAAGTGTATCCCTTGATGCATGTATTCCCTGACTTATTCATTCAGTATTTGAGAACTGAATGAACTTAACACATAATTTCAAAACTTTACAAAATTTTTCCTCAGTGACAACCCCTTCAAAGTGATATGAGGAAAAGTGTTTATTGCTTACTACTTTTGTGCTGTTCATGCAGCAAAAGTATGGCATGAGGCACGACATTGTGATTTATTACTTCTTTACTACTAAATGCATTCAAGATAGATTTTACAGAGATTATGAACAATTACCACTGAATGTAAGTGCAAGATTATATCATTTTACAGCACGTGTTTCAGGAAGTATGATGTCTTGAACAATAAGATGTATGAAAAACTGCTGCATCATACATAACATTTAAATTTATTACTTCTTTGCTATTAACTCTGTTCACAATAAATCTTGCAGACAGTTTCCACATGTGCCACTGACTGTACCACCAAAATTATATCATTGTAGAAAACATAGTTCAGAAAATGTGATGTCATAAACACCGAAATGCGTGAAAAACGGCCGCATTATGCGTGATGTTTAAATTTATTACTTCATTCCTACTAACTCCATTCCCAGTACGTTTTGCAGATGGTACAAAAATATGCTGCTGAATGCACCTACAGAGTTATATCATAGTACAACAAGTAGTTCAGGAGATATGAAATCATAAAATTAAGCAATTAAGCAAAAGGGCAGATGCTGCCTGGTATGGTCATAAATTCACAATTGTAAATAAATACCTGGGCAACATCAGATTTCTCCATTAATATGCAGAGAAATGTTGAATATACCAAATATCATTGTACAACAAGTAGTTCAGGAGATATGAAATCATAAAATTAAGCAAAAGGCCAGATGCTGCCTGGTATGGTCATAAATTCACAGTTGTAAATAAATACCTGGGCAACATCAGATTTCTCCACTAATATGCAGAGAAATGTTGAATATACCAACAGCTAATGGAGATGGTAGTAACATCTAGCACAGTTTAAAGATACTTACACAAAGCTTTTGGCCACAACCTTCCTCGGCAAAAGAGAAACAGACGCCATTCATCCCCACAAGCATGGCACACCTCATATGACTGCCAACTCCGGGAGCTTGGGCTGTAATACAACTATCACATGGTATGAAAGCACCAATCTTTTCTTTTTTAACTCTTTTGAACTTGACCATAGAATCCTCTGATTCTCTCCTACAGTAAATATATAAATGATGCTATCACTTTTGCATCCCTCATTTAAAATACAAAATGTTTCACAATTCCTATTCCAGACTAGGGAAAGTAGAGGGGACTTACTAGAAAATTTTTCATAGGGAACCCATGTTCAGAATGTACCACTTGAATGTAACATAAATTCAAATATCAGACCACTTTCAAATTTCCCATTTCATGGTGCATACACAGTAGAGACAGTGACATGTGCCTT
>NW_025725814.1:0-21170 GCF_021461395.2 Schistocerca americana
CTCTGGTGTCGACACGTGGTGCTCTGGGTTGTTGTGTGGTGCCCTTTGGCCGGTGGGGGTGGTTCGCGTGTGTCTCGTTCGCGCTCGGTGTCTGGTCGTGGTCGTGGTCGTGCTGCTCCCCCGTCTGTCGGCGGTTTCCGACGTCGTCTGTACGTTTTTGTTCGTTTGCGGCGTGCCTGCCGACGTCGTCCCGTCGCGACCTTTCAACCGAAAGTGTGGCGCCCGAAGGTGAACGAACGTAACCCTGACCTCGGCGCTTTACGCTGAGCCGAGCGAACCGAACCGAACCTAACGTGTGGTGTGGCGAGGTGAGCTCAGCCTGTGAGCCCCTAACGTCTACGTAAGGTAAGCTGTCCGGCTCACGCCTCACGTTTGAACGCTTTTGTAACCTACGTTTGACGCTTCTTAACCTAGCACTGACCCCTTAACCTAACGTGTAACCTAACCTAACCTAACCTAACCTAACCTAACCTCTGACGCCTGACGTGTTTGAATGCTTAACCTAAGTTTGACGCTTAACCTAACCCAAGTCCCCTTAACCTAACCCACGTCCACCTAACCTAACCTAACGTAGACGTGTAAACGTAATGTGTAACGCGTAACGTGTAAGGTCGGCTGTCGTGTGTGCTTGACGGCAGATTGGGTTGGTCTGTAGATTCGGATTGCGGTTTGCCTCGGTCGAGGGGTTGGGTCGGAAGCGGCGAGGGGCGGCGGCGCCTGTTGCGCAGGCGGCGTCCGTTTGCGGCGGGCAATTGTTGAGAAACGGCTGTGAATGTTGGCGGGCGAGAGGAGGAGGACGGCGCGCGATGTGGCCCGACGGCTGCGGGCCGATCGGGAAACGGCGGGAGGGCGACGGAAGGCGATGGGGCGGCGGAGGCGCGTTTGCACGGCCGTCATCGCCGCACGCCTCGGCTTGTGTGGCTGTGGCGCCGGCCGCGCTGGCCGGGCTGCCGCGGCGACGGTGTGGGAGTTTTGCCGAAGGTTTGGCCATTGTGGCGGGTCGTCGGCTGGGGCTGTGGGGGCGGCATTTGGGCGGGGGCGGCGATTCTCGGCGGGCCGACCCAGGCTGTAGCGCGCGGTAGCTGCAGTTTGGCCGTGGTTTGCGGCGCTGCCGTGGCGACTGGTTGGCGACTGTGGTGTGGCTGTGTGTAGCCCCATCCTCGGTGGTTTGAAAGGCGCGGGCGGTTGTGGCGCAGGTTTGGGGCTGCTCCGCACAGGCTGTCGGACGTTGGGCGGTAGCAAGCGCGGGAGGCGCGGCGCGGCGGCGCGCAGAGTGGCGGCCGCTCTCTCGGCCGTCCGCGCCCGCCCGCGACACTGGCTGGGCCTTGTGATTCTCTGCTCTTGTGCTTGCGTGCCTGCCGTCCCGCTCGCTCTCGCTGTGTGTTACGCGCGTCGTCGAAATGGCAGATCAGGCGGCGCTACGAACGAGACTGCTGCGGCACCCGCCGCCACCGGCACTACGAAGAAGGCCAAGTCTGCGTCGTCTGCGAAGAAGCCGCGCGCCAAGCCTGCGCACCCGCGCACCTCTGAGATGGTGACGGCCGCCATCAAGAGTCTGAAGGAGCGCGGCGGGTCGTCGCTGCAGGCGATCAAGAAGTACATAGCCGCGCACTACAAGCTGGACGCGGAGAAGCTGGCGCCGTTTATCAAGAAGTACCTCAAGTCGGCCGTCGTGGCGGGCGAGCTGGTGCAGACGAAGGGGAAGGGCGCGTCCGGCTCGTTCAAGCTTGCCGGCGCCGGCGGCGGGGGGGCGGCCGAGGGCGGCAAGGCTCGTGCTGGCGGTGCCAAGAAGAAGCGCGCCGCTCCGGCCAGCAAGGAGAAGAAGGGCGCCCGTGCGGCCGGCGCAAAGAAGGCTGGTGGCGTGAAGGCGGCGACCGGTCGGAAGGCGGGCGCCGCCAAGAAGGCGTCTGCGGCGTCGGCCGCTCCCGCGGGTGCGAAGAAGGCGGCTGCGGCCAAGCCGGCCAAGGCCAAGTCGCCGTCGAAGGCGAAGAAGGCCGCCAAGGTTCCGACGAAGAAGCCGAAGGCGCCGCGCCCGAAGAAGGCGACGACGCCGTCTAAGGCGAAGGCTTCGCCCAAGAAGAAGAAGTAGAGTAGAGGAGAAAGAGATGGGAAAGGAAGGGTTTGGCGCTTGACTCCGTCGTCCCCACCCCCCGTCGTCGTCTAGTGGCGCGCAAGAGACGCGCGGCCCAAAACGGCCCTTCTCAGGGCCATCAAAGCACGTCGGGGAAGGTTTTGATTGTCGTGTTGCGTTTGGTGTGGGTGTCTGTCTGGCGTTTCTGTATGCCCGTGGGGATGCTGTTTGCGTGCCGTGGTGGTTGGATTGCGGGGGTCGGTGGCGGGTGTGGGCGGCGGTAGCGGTAAGCGGTGTTGTTGTTGTTGTTGTTGTCGTGGTTGATTGTCGCCGTGTTTGTTTTGTGGCGGCGGCCGACGGTTGGTTTTCTGTCACGTTGTTTTGTTTGAATACGTTGGTTGGCTTGCCTGCGTTCGTTCTTCTCGGATGTCTGTCTTGTCGAGTCGTGTCTGGTCTTTGTTTTGTTCCTTTGTGTGTGTGTGTGTTATGTTTTGCAACGGGGGGGCACGTTGAGATGCGGAAGGAGTCGGCGGGGATTTCGGTGGCGTGTAGAGCGAGCGAGCGCGCCTGCCTGGCCGTTGGCCGTCGGAGTGGAGTGCGGGTTTTTTTTGTTTTCGAAACGAAAGCGGCGGCCGGCCAGCCACCCGTGCGGTGTGACGTCGGCCGTTGGGTATTGTGCGCTTTGAGCGCCGGGGAGGGATGATGTGTGATTGTTGCGCGCTGCTAGCAGGCAGGCAGAGTGAGCGGGTGTGGCGGACGGACGGGAAGTGGTGGTTTTTGTTTTTGGGTTGCGGGGCGAGAGGCAGGCGACCGACAAAGTTTGCTCGCGACGGAGAGATGTTAGTGGCCCTGAAAAGGGCCGTTTTTGTTTGTGCGGTGCGGTGCCGCGGCGCGGTTTAGGCGCGCTCGCCGCGGATGCGGCGCGCGAGCTGGATGTCCTTGGGCATGATGGTGACGCGCTTGGCGTGGATTGCGCACAGGTTGGTGTCTTCGAAGAGGCCGACGAGGTAGGCCTCGCTGGCCTCCTGCAGGGCCATGACTGCGGAGCTCTGGAAGCGCAGGTCGGTCTTGAAGTCCTGGGCGATCTCGCGCACTAGGCGCTGGAATGGCAGCTTGCGGATGAGCAGCTCTGTGCTCTTCTGGTAGCGCCTGATTTCTCGCAGGGCGACGGTGCCCGGCCTGTAGCGGTGGGGCTTCTTGACGCCTCCGGTGGCGGGCGCGCTCTTCCTCGCCGCCTTGGTGGCGAGCTGTTTGCGCGGCGCCTTTCCGCCGGTGGACTTGCGGGCCGTTTGCTTTGTGCGGGCCATGGCGGTAGCGGTAGCGGTAGCGGAGCGGCGTGCGTGGAGGTTAGGTGCGGCGCGGCGTCCGGTGCTGCCTTGACAACGGGCCCGCGCGCCTCCGTGCTGCGCTTATATGCCCTCGGTTGCGCGTGGTGGGGGGAGGGCGGGCCAGAGTCTATATAGGGGGGCGGCGGGCGCGCTGGGCGCAGACCGTAGCCGACTCGCCAGCCGCTGCAGCTGCTGTTTGTGCACGTTTTGCTTTGCCCGAGGAAGGAAGGATGACAGGCCGCGGCAAGGGAGGAAAGGGGCTCGGCAAGGGTGGCGCCAAGCGGCACCGCAAGGTGTTGCGCGACAACATCCAGGGCATCACGAAGCCCGCCATCCGCCGCCTGGCTCGCAGGGGCGGCGTGAAGCGCATCTCTGGTCTGATCTACGAGGAGACCCGCGGGGTGCTGAAGGTGTTCCTGGAGAACGTGATCCGCGACGCGGTGACGTACACTGAGCACGCCAAGCGCAAGACTGTGACGGCCATGGACGTGGTGTACGCCCTGAAGAGGCAGGGGCGCACCCTGTACGGTTTCGGCGGTTAGGCTGCGTCGCAGCGGGCGCTGGCCTTCCCGCGGCCGTGCTTGTGGGTGGGAGAGACTAGAAAACGGCCCTTTTCAGGGCCACCACACTGTTCGGAAGTTGAAAAGTGCGAAAGAGTCTGTGTTGTTGCTGCGTGTGTGCGCGCTGTGTTGTTTGTTTGTTTGTTTCTTTCTTTCCGTTTGAGCGACGTGATGTGACTGGGAGGGGAGAAGGAAAGGAAACGTGTCATGTGGCTGGCTGTGTGTGGAGCTGCTTCGTTTGTGTGTCTTTGTATCGATCGCGACGGAGATGGCGGGCGGGCTGTGTGTTGTTGTGCGAGAGGCGGTGATTATTTGCTTGCGTGGTTTGTCTCTGTGTGTTTGTTTGCGGCGGCGTTGGGGTTTCCGAGGCAAGGCGTGTGGGCATAGGCGGCCGGATCAGCTGTTTCGTTCGTGTCGACGGCCGTTGCGCGCGGGAGTGGAGGGCGGTGTGTCGACACGCCTCCCTTTAACAATGGTCATTATTGCTGCCGTTGTCGGTTTGGAAGGCGACTGCGACGGTGCAAAATGTGTGCGTGTGTGTGTGTGTTGGGCCACACGGGCTGTGTGGACGACAAGATGGCGGACGTGCGCCGGCGGCGGCTGTGCTGTGACAGTGCAAAGTTAAAACAAAACAAGGTGCGGCGAGGACGACTGAAATTTTGCTTTGGACGTAGGTTTGTGTGGTGGCCCTGAAAAGGGCCGATTGTTGTGGGCCGAGCCGGCAAAGCGCGTTGCGTGCAGGGGAGCACGCGGCGCTGCGATTGCCTGGCCTCCTTTAGGCCTTCTTCTCGGTCTTCTTTGGCAGCAGGACGGCCTGGATGTTGGGCAGGACACCACCCTGTGCGATGGTGACGCCCGACAGGAGCTTGTTGAGCTCCTCGTCGTTGCGGATGGCAAGCTGCAGGTGGCGCGGGATGATGCGCGTCTTCTTGTTGTCGCGGGCCGCGTTTCCGGCCAGCTCGAGCACCTCAGCCGCGAGGTACTCCATGACGGCGGCGAGGTAGACGGGCGCCCCGGCGCCGACGCGCTCTGCGTAGTTTCCCTTGCGCAGGAGGCGGTGGATTCTGCCGACCGGGAACTGGAGCCCAGCCCTGCTTGAGCGGGACTTTGACTTGCCCTTGACTTTGCCTCCCTTTCCGCGTCCGGACATGGCGATGGGCTAGCGACGGTGCACACGAAACGGAAACGAAAACGACCGGTGCGAGCGGCAGCGAGTCGAGCAGCGGAGTGCGTGCCGGCGCAGCCGGGGTGGGGGTGCTTTATGGGCTCGGGTGCGGCGGCCGGTTGCGCGCGCGCCCCATTGGTCGGCGGCCGCAACAGGGCGAGCTGGTAAAGGTGCGGCGGCGGCTGGCGGCGGGTGCCACTGTGTGGGGAGACGCTGACTAGAGCGGAGCGCTTGCTACTGGTGTTGCTGCTGCCGTACGTTGGTTGGAGATGCCGCCCAAGACTAGCGGGAAGGCCGCCAAGAAGGCTGGCAAGGCGCAGAAGAACATTTCGAAGGGCGACAAGAAGAAGAAGCGCAAGAGGAAGGAGAGCTATGCCATCTACATCTACAAGGTGCTGAAGCAGGTGCACCCTGACACGGGCATCTCGTCGAAGGCGATGAGCATCATGAACAGCTTCGTGAACGACATTTTCGAGCGCATTGCGGCCGAGGCTTCTCGCCTGGCGCACTACAACAAGCGCTCGACCATCACGTCCCGCGAGATCCAGACCGCTGTGCGGCTGTTGCTGCCTGGCGAGCTGGCCAAGCACGCCGTGAGCGAGGGCACGAAGGCGGTGACCAAGTACACGAGCTCCAAGTAAGGAGGTGGCTCTGGAATGGAAGGAAGGATGGAGAAGGCTCCTCCGTTGCGAGAGCGGCGAAACGGCCCTTTTCAGGGCCACCAACTTGCCTTTTGCGGGAAGGGCGGAATTGTTGTTGTTGTTGTTGTTTGTGTGGACGGCTGTGATGTATGTGTGCATTTTGATTGTGGGTGGGGGGGCGCGTCAAAGCGTGTTGCGCGGGGTACGGCCACGAGGTTGGTCGCCGTGGCGTGGAATGGTGGCACGCCTCGTTGGCGTGGTTTTTGACCCATTGGTGTTGTTGGGGTGTGTGTGTGTTTGTGTGTTACCCGTCTGCGAGGGGGGACAGTGCGATCGGCGACTTTTGTGTCACCGTAACGACGGCCGTTTGCGGGTTTGTTTTTTTGCACATCATACATGGCGAGGGTGAAATGTGAAATGTTTTTGTTTGGTTTGTTTTTGCCGCCCACTATTCCCTTTGCTGTACGCCGAGTTTGACAATGGTGCGACGTAACTGCAGCGTGGAGGTGTGTGAGTGACGTTGAAATGAACGTGCCATTAAGACGCATTGTTGTTGTATTGTACTGTACGTGTACGGCGACACGCACGATGATGTACCATTCGACTCTGATGTTTGATAGCCGTGTCTGACTGATTGCGTACGACGCACGCACACCGATGTCGTCATTCAAGATGCACGCTAGACGGCGGCGGCGGCGGCGGCGCCGGTCGTTTGTTTGGCGAATGTCTGTACACGTGTTTGTCTGTGTCCATCCGGTATGTATTTGTTTGTTTGTTTGAAAGTGTTTTGTGTGTCGGTGACGTGGTCCGATCCGTCGCCCCCTGAGTAACTGTCGATCGGCGCGATAGACCGGCGTCACGCAACTGAACCGAAGTCTTGGGCACACCCGTCATACTGTTGTACACCGTCGCGCTGAGAACGGTAACGAAAGGTTGACTCTGATCGGTCGAATGTCTGGGCAGAACGTGAGGAATGAGGCAAGAGTGCAAGGAGGGGGGGGCAAAAGAGAGAGGAAGGGAAAAAGGGGAGAAACGCATTCGTAGAGCAACGGAACGTTCCCGTGTCGGAGGCGTATTGGAGCCGCACTGAAATGCGTTTAACGGCGGCGCGGCTGCAAGTGTCTGCCGTGGTGAACGTTACCTTTGACGGCTGCATTGGGCTTTGCCTTTGCTTTCGCTTTCGCTTTCGCTTTCCCGGATGTACGTAACGTTTGTTGATATGGTTCTGAGGAAGAGTGTATGACAGTGCCGTGCCGTCCATGTTCGTGTGCCCTCCCATTGTGTGTATGCTATTGTCTGTGTACTTGAATGATGTATGTAGGTGTTAGTGGACATGTTTTACCAGTGGGGGGAAATGGATCGTCGATAGTTGCCGTCACTCTGTCACGGTCGAGATGACGCACCCTCCGTACAGAAAGGTGTCGAGAAAGTGAGTGTGTGTGTGTGTGTGTGTGTGTGTGTGTGCGTGCGTGCGTCCGTGAATTGGCAGTGTTTGGAGGTGGGCGTGCCCTGCATGTGGCCCGGAAAAGGCTGTTCGTTAGGCGGTAGTGTTGTGTGGACAGGGGAGGGGCATGCGTAACGCTGCTGGCATGGCATTTCGGGAGATGGGAGGGGGCAAACGAGGAAACGAGGAGCGGCGGCCAAAGACGGGACGGGGAGGGGCGCGGTGTGGGTGGCTTGCGCCTGTGCTCGGCGTTGTGGTTTGTGCAAAAGAGGAGGAGAAAAACAATGTGAGTTGCCAGGGAGGGGAGCGGTGTTGTGTTGTGGTTGTCGTGGTGTAGCCGCAGACGCGGCTGTCAGTGAACGTGGCGAGACGGACGGATGCGCGGAGGGGCGGGGGCGGGGGCGGCGCATTTCGCCGGTGCCGTGCCGTGCCGTGCCGTGCCTGAAAGCCGCGTGGTCGCTGTGTTGTTGGTGGCGTGGGGGCGAGGAGAGTACCGTACGGGTGTGCTTGTGCGCCGGAAATGGCACACTGCGCCCGCCCGTCTTGGAGGCTGATGGCTGTGGTGTGGAAATGGGGCGCGGTGATGTTGAAGCACAGAAAAGAAACCAAGAAAACGGAAGGCGTGATGCGGCGGTGGTGGTGAGAGCGGGAAAAACAAAACAAAAGAAAAAAAACAACAAAAAAAAAGAAGGAAAAACAACAAGAAACAAAAAAGAAAACAAAAAGTCTATCAATATTAAAATGTAAATGGAAATGGAAATGGACCCAGGTATAACCTCCCTGCACAAATAGCAGAGAGTCCGATGATAATAAAAATGTGCCAGAATGTTAACGTCCCTACAAAACAAACCCAACGATAATATTAATGAAAGAGTGAACCGTATGTAACATTGCAACAGACATAATGAAACCTGATAAATTGTATAAGGGCAGCAGCCGTTGACCTTTGGCCCTGTATTCAGAATAAAAAGAGCCAAAGATCGTTACCCCAATGAAAAAGACACTGAAACACGTATGTAACATAGTAGCGATGGCGAGACATTGTAGCATCTGTGACCAGAGAGTTTGCGCTGGACTGCGCGAGTGTTGCGAGCGGTTCTCAGTCAGTCAGTCAGTCTGTGTAGTTGAGGGCTGTACTCTGTCAGTAGTCGTCGCGTGCAGTACGCTAATAGTCGTCATGCAGAGCGGTCGGTCAGTAGTAGCAGCCGAGTGCGGTTGTGTGATGTAGGCGGTCGGCAACACTGGTCAAGATGGTGAATAAGGTATACTGTTAATTAATATAATCATTAGATAATGAGAAATTGTATTTATTGTAATTATGCTCCAACAAGTTCCCCAATAATAATTTTTATTTCAAAAGCATTTTTCAAACATTTAATCTTTTATTGAACTAAAGAGTTCGTTCCACTTCTTTGAAGAAAAATGTCACTAAAATCACAAAAAAAGAGAATATTATTATTTGCAATGCAGTTCCTCCAAGCGCTGCGCAACAACCAGAGCAGAAATGTGACATCCATTTATTCGGAGGTAAGACTTTAATTCCGATTGTTTTGCACAGGGCCAAAGACCGATATTTCGGTTTAATTGAAGTTTCTTGTCACTGAACGGACTTTTTTAAATGTTGTGTGAAGACTTTATATTTGAGTCAGATTGCGAATTGCACATTGTTGTTGCCATTTTCAATACCTCTCATTGTGGGCGAGGTTACAATTAGCGCAATGTCCATTAGCATCCGTAAATAACATTGTCCATTATTTTAAATATTGCTGGGAGGTTACAACACACACACAAAACAAAAAACAAAAAGAAACAAAAAATTGCATTTATATCCGCTCCTCGATTGTAGATACCCCTTACACAGCTGTGTGCAATGAATGAGTGCTGGCTGGTAATTAATTGCACTCCTTGGAGGGAAATGCCATAGGAAGTAGTCTTTAAAAAGTGAATGTTTTTCGTTAAGAGACAAAAGTTACTTTAGAAAAAAAGTAATAGTGGGGCTTGTGTTGTTGAACAAAATAAGTACAATGAACATACGTTATCAGATTTGCGCAATGCAGCGTCACACCACCTCTTGATTATAACACAATATACTATACATCGTCCCGAACCGTGACCAGAGTCGCGAGACGAGCAGAGCACGCCGCCGACGCCCGCTCAGTACAACCGTCCACCCGCTACTACTGTCGACCGACTACTACCTCTCCCGACTCGCGCTACAATATATATAACAACTGTTCCTGGCGACCCGGTGCGTGCCACTACTGTCGTCTGGCGCGGTCCAAGCGCCGACTAGCAGCGATAAAGAACTCTCTGGTCAGACAGAGATGCTGTCATGCCTCGCCATCGCTCTGGTAATGAATACATACGTGTTGCAGCGTGCGTACCACCGGAACACGCAGTGGCGGAGCCAAAGACTGTGTTGTCGAGGTCGAGTGCGAGTGGGAAGAGAGGCAGCGTCGGCACGGAGATGCAAGCGAGCGCGAGACGCACGGGGGCTGCGGCGTGGCGCGTTTGCGGTCGGCGCCTTTGGTGGCAACGGCCGGGACAAGCAGCGGTGTATGGTGTGGTGCGGGGCGGACAGGGGCGGCGGTGGACGGGGAGGAGGCGGCGCGACGACGGCATGGGGGCGAAAACGGGACGGGGGACGGCGGATGTTGAGAGGCGTCACGCGCGGACAGGACACAGACACAGAGACACACAGAGTGGAAAGGGAGGGTGCGCGGTAGTAGTTGGGAATGTGCGTACCGTGCGGGATGGGAGTGGGCGAGGAACACGGTCGTGGCCCCTGTTTTGGGTGCGTGTGATGACGTCGGTGTGTTGTGGGAAGGGAAGGTGCTGTGGCGGCGGCGCGTAATGGGCGTAGGCCGAAAAGAGAAAGGAACGTGGGCAGTGTGTTGGCAAGCGTCGGTTCGACTGCGACGTTGATGGGCAGGGCAGGGCAAGGTTAATGGTGGTAGGAGTAGGCGTGTGGGCGCAAAAAATCTGCCGCTGCAGGCGGTGCCGTAACCGCCATGGCGGGAAGGAGAGAGGGCCAAAGAAAGAAAGAAAGAAGAAAAAAAAGGAGGGGGGGGGGGGGCGAAAGTGGAGAGGCGGTGGTGTGAGAAGGGCGGGGGCGGAAGGAAGGCAGGAAGGACAAGAGGCGAGGCGACGGCTTGCTTTGTGTATCGGTCGGTCTCTGGCTATGCTTCGTTTTCTGCAGCAGGGTCGGTGCGCGGCGTGGCTCGCGGCAGTGGGAACGCCTGGTGGCTGGACGGCCAGCAATGCGGTTGGATGGGCGGCCACAGCACCGCACCTGTGCCCGAGGAGGAGACGCTGGCGGCGGGCCCTGAGGTGAGGCCGGCTCGGCTGGGGCTGTGGATGTGTAGGTGTGCGCCGCTGCTGCAACAACGAGTAAAACGCGAGAAGAAGGGATGGCGGTAGAGAGGAAAAAAAAAAAAAAGGTCGTGTTGTGTTGATGCGCAGGCAGACGCGTACAGAGGGACGAGCCCGGTCTGCAGCAGGGTGTGGCCGTGCCGAGTGCAGAGCAGCGGCGGCTCGGTTCGGTTCGGCCCGGCCCGGCGGGCCGCGCTGTTGTCGCGGACGTGAGCGCCCCCTGGCGGGTGGCCGGAGGCGGCGCGGCGTGTTGGACGTGTGGCTGGTGGCAGTGCACAATTTGCGAGTGGCTGGCGGTGTGGTGTGGCGGTTGGCGCGTCGGGCGGCGGAGAGGTATGTGTTGCGGGCGCCCTTTGCTGCGCTGCGTCGTTGCGTGTGCCGTACAGGGCGGGCGCTTGTCGACTGTGTGGGCGGTGTGGCGAATTGGCGTGAAACGGCTGCCGAGAGGTGTGTGGTAGCGAGCCGGTCGGTGGTGTCAGTGCGAAGGGGAATGTGCGTGCGTTTGGCGGTTTCGGTGTGCTTTTTGCGGCGTGAGAGTGGGAATTAGTGGGGCCGGCTGTTGTGTTGGTTCCTTGTGTCTTGTGTCGCGTAGCTTGATGGCAACGTGGAAGGACGCCGGTTTCGTTTCGAGCCTTGCGTGTGGTTGTCGACGTTGACTGGTTGGCGTGTGCCGATGCACGTGCATGTGTGGGTCGCGAGTGCGTTTTTGGCTGGCTGTGTGTGTGTGTGTGTGTGTGTTTTGGGGGGGAAGGGGGAGGCGGTGGTGAAAGTGCAGTCGTTGCCACGGGCGTCGTCGGGTGGGGCTGGGGCTGTGCGTCGTGGCGGAAAGGTGGTAGGTTGCGGGAAGCGAGCCCGTCGTTGACGGTGTCGCGTGAGTTGTGAATCGAGTGGGGCGCGGGGCGCGGGACAGGAGCAGCGTGCCGCTGCGTCGTGGTCGTCAGCAGAGGCTGTGCGTGTGCTTGTCCTTTTTGTGGGCGGTTCGTGCGAGGCGTTTTTGTTTTGTGTTGCCCTAGTTGTTAGTTTATTTTGTTTGTGTTTGTTATTTTGAGACGACGACTGGTTGGTGGCGTGCGCGCGAAGTGGCGGTGTGCGCTTCCCGTGTCGTTTGTGTTGTTTGGTTTTTTTGTTTTTGTGTGTTTTTTTTTTTTTTTTTTTTTGCACTGGGCCCCGGTGGGTGGGTGCGTGTGTGTCGATTGCCGGCTGGCGAGAGGTGCGCCATCGGCGGGGTGGGTCGCCGGCACAAGTAGAGGCGGCGGCGTTGTTGCTGTTGTTGTGTGGTGTTTGTTTTGTTCGGCTGTGTCGGCGAGCTGTGTTGCGGTGCGTGTGAATGGTGGTGCAAAAGTGCTGGCGTTGGGGCTGCGACTGCGACGGCGGCGAGCCGCGGGCGCGCCATTGATAGTGATGTTGTGAACAGCGGCTGTGTACGGTAGTGGTGTTGTTGTAGCACGACGTGCATCCGGGCCGGCGCGGAAAGCGCAGTTGCGGGCGGTTGCCCTTCGGTGCCAGCCATGTCGCGTGAGCGGCGGGTTGCTCTGGTGTCGACACGTGGTGCTCTGGGTTGTTGTGTGGTGCCCTTTGGCCGGTGGGGGTGGTTCGCGTGTGTCTCGTTCGCGCTCGGTGTCTGGTCGTGGTCGTGGTCGTGCTGCTCCCCCGTCTGTCGGCGGTTTCCGACGTCGTCTGTACGTTTTTGTTCGTTTGCGGCGTGCCTGCCGACGTCGTCCCGTCGCGACCTTTCAACCGAAAGTGTGGCGCCCGAAGGTGAACGAACGTAACCCTGACCTCGGCGCTTTACGCTGAGCCGAGCGAACCGAACCGAACCTAACGTGTGGTGTGGCGAGGTGAGCTCAGCCTGTGAGCCCCTAACGTCTACGTAAGGTAAGCTGTCCGGCTCACGCCTCACGTTTGAACGCTTTTGTAACCTACGTTTGACGCTTCTTAACCTAGCACTGACCCCTTAACCTAACGTGTAACCTAACCTAACCTAACCTAACCTAACCTAACCTCTGACGCCTGACGTGTTTGAATGCTTAACCTAAGTTTGACGCTTAACCTAACCCAAGTCCCCTTAACCTAACCCACGTCCACCTAACCTAACCTAACGTAGACGTGTAAACGTAATGTGTAACGCGTAACGTGTAAGGTCGGCTGTCGTGTGTGCTTGACGGCAGATTGGGTTGGTCTGTAGATTCGGATTGCGGTTTGCCTCGGTCGAGGGGTTGGGTCGGAAGCGGCGAGGGGCGGCGGCGCCTGTTGCGCAGGCGGCGTCCGTTTGCGGCGGGCAATTGTTGAGAAACGGCTGTGAATGTTGGCGGGCGAGAGGAGGAGGACGGCGCGCGATGTGGCCCGACGGCTGCGGGCCGATCGGGAAACGGCGGGAGGGCGACGGAAGGCGATGGGGCGGCGGAGGCGCGTTTGCACGGCCGTCATCGCCGCACGCCTCGGCTTGTGTGGCTGTGGCGCCGGCCGCGCTGGCCGGGCTGCCGCGGCGACGGTGTGGGAGTTTTGCCGAAGGTTTGGCCATTGTGGCGGGTCGTCGGCTGGGGCTGTGGGGGCGGCATTTGGGCGGGGGCGGCGATTCTCGGCGGGCCGACCCAGGCTGTAGCGCGCGGTAGCTGCAGTTTGGCCGTGGTTTGCGGCGCTGCCGTGGCGACTGGTTGGCGACTGTGGTGTGGCTGTGTGTAGCCCCATCCTCGGTGGTTTGAAAGGCGCGGGCGGTTGTGGCGCAGGTTTGGGGCTGCTCCGCACAGGCTGTCGGACGTTGGGCTGGTAGCAAGCGCGGGAGGCGCGGCGCGGCGGCGCGCAGAGTGGCGGCCGCTCTCTCGGCCGTCCGCGCCCGCCCGCGACACTGGCTGGGCCTTGTGATTCTCTGCTCTTGTGCTTGCGTGCCTGCCGTCCCGCTCGCTCTCGCTGTGTGTTACGCGCGTCGTCGAAATGGCAGATCAGGCGGCTACGAACGAGACTGCTGCGGCACCCGCCGCCACCGGCACTACGAAGAAGGCCAAGTCTGCGTCGTCTGCGAAGAAGCCGCGCGCCAAGCCTGCGCACCCGCGCACCTCTGAGATGGTGACGGCCGCCATCAAGAGTCTGAAGGAGCGCGGCGGGTCGTCGCTGCAGGCGATCAAGAAGTACATAGCCGCGCACTACAAGCTGGACGCGGAGAAGCTGGCGCCGTTTATCAAGAAGTACCTCAAGTCGGCCGTCGTGGCGGGCGAGCTGGTGCAGACGAAGGGGAAGGGCGCGTCCGGCTCGTTCAAGCTTGCCGGCGCCGGCGGCGGGGGGGCGGCCGAGGGCGGCAAGGCTCGTGCTGGCGGTGCCAAGAAGAAGCGCGCCGCTCCGGCCAGCAAGGAGAAGAAGGGCGCCCGTGCGGCCGGCGCAAAGAAGGCTGGTGGCGTGAAGGCGGCGACCGGTCGGAAGGCGGGCGCCGCCAAGAAGGCGTCTGCGGCGTCGGCCGCTCCCGCGGGTGCGAAGAAGGCGGCTGCGGCCAAGCCGGCCAAGGCCAAGTCGCCGTCGAAGGCGAAGAAGGCCGCCAAGGTTCCGACGAAGAAGCCGAAGGCGCCGCGCCCGAAGAAGGCGACGACGCCGTCTAAGGCGAAGGCTTCGCCCAAGAAGAAGAAGTAGAGTAGAGGAGAAAGAGATGGGAAAGGAAGGGTTTGGCGCTTGACTCCGTCGTCCCCACCCCCCGTCGTCGTCTAGTGGCGCGCAAGAGACGCGCGGCCCAAAACGGCCCTTCTCAGGGCCATCAAAGCACGTCGGGGAAGGTTTTGATTGTCGTGTTGCGTTTGGTGTGGGTGTCTGTCTGGCGTTTCTGTATGCCCGTGGGGATGCTGTTTGCGTGCCGTGGTGGTTGGATTGCGGGGGTCGGTGGCGGGTGTGGGCGGCGGTAGCGGTAAGCGGTGTTGTTGTTGTTGTTGTTGTCGTGGTTGATTGTCGCCGTGTTTGTTTTGTGGCGGCGGCCGACGGTTGGTTTTCTGTCACGTTGTTTTGTTTGAATACGTTGGTTGGCTTGCCTGCGTTCGTTCTTCTCGGATGTCTGTCTTGTCGAGTCGTGTCTGGTCTTTGTTTTGTTCCTTTGTGTGTGTGTGTGTTATGTTTTGCAACGGGGGGGCACGTTGAGATGCGGAAGGAGTCGGCGGGGATTTCGGTGGCGTGTAGAGCGAGCGAGCGCGCCTGCCTGGCCGTTGGCCGTCGGAGTGGAGTGCGGGTTTTTTTTGTTTTCGAAACGAAAGCGGCGGCCGGCCAGCCACCCGTGCGGTGTGACGTCGGCCGTTGGGTATTGTGCGCTTTGAGCGCCGGGGAGGGATGATGTGTGATTGTTGCGCGCTGCTAGCAGGCAGGCAGAGTGAGCGGGTGTGGCGGACGGACGGGAAGTGGTGGTTTTTGTTTTTGGGTTGCGGGGCGAGAGGCAGGCGACCGACAAAGTTTGCTCGCGACGGAGAGATGTTAGTGGCCCTGAAAAGGGCCGTTTTTGTTTGTGCGGTGCGGTGCCGCGGCGCGGTTTAGGCGCGCTCGCCGCGGATGCGGCGCGCGAGCTGGATGTCCTTGGGCATGATGGTGACGCGCTTGGCGTGGATTGCGCACAGGTTGGTGTCTTCGAAGAGGCCGACGAGGTAGGCCTCGCTGGCCTCCTGCAGGGCCATGACTGCGGAGCTCTGGAAGCGCAGGTCGGTCTTGAAGTCCTGGGCGATCTCGCGCACTAGGCGCTGGAATGGCAGCTTGCGGATGAGCAGCTCTGTGCTCTTCTGGTAGCGCCTGATTTCTCGCAGGGCGACGGTGCCCGGCCTGTAGCGGTGGGGCTTCTTGACGCCTCCGGTGGCGGGCGCGCTCTTCCTCGCCGCCTTGGTGGCGAGCTGTTTGCGCGGCGCCTTTCCGCCGGTGGACTTGCGGGCCGTTTGCTTTGTGCGGGCCATGGCGGTAGCGGTAGCGGTAGCGGAGCGGCGTGCGTGGAGGTTAGGTGCGGCGCGGCGTCCGGTGCTGCCTTGACAACGGGCCCGCGCGCCTCCGTGCTGCGCTTATATGCCCTCGGTTGCGCGTGGTGGGGGGAGGGCGGGCCAGAGTCTATATAGGGGGGCGGCGGGCGCGCTGGGCGCAGACCGTAGCCGACTCGCCAGCCGCTGCAGCTGCTGTTTGTGCACGTTTTGCTTTGCCCGAGGAAGGAAGGATGACAGGCCGCGGCAAGGGAGGAAAGGGGCTCGGCAAGGGTGGCGCCAAGCGGCACCGCAAGGTGTTGCGCGACAACATCCAGGGCATCACGAAGCCCGCCATCCGCCGCCTGGCTCGCAGGGGCGGCGTGAAGCGCATCTCTGGTCTGATCTACGAGGAGACCCGCGGGGTGCTGAAGGTGTTCCTGGAGAACGTGATCCGCGACGCGGTGACGTACACTGAGCACGCCAAGCGCAAGACTGTGACGGCCATGGACGTGGTGTACGCCCTGAAGAGGCAGGGGCGCACCCTGTACGGTTTCGGCGGTTAGGCTGCGTCGCAGCGGGCGCTGGCCTTCCCGCGGCCGTGCTTGTGGGTGGGAGAGACTAGAAAACGGCCCTTTTCAGGGCCACCACACTGTTCGGAAGTTGAAAAGTGCGAAAGAGTCTGTGTTGTTGCTGCGTGTGTGCGCGCTGTGTTGTTTGTTTGTTTGTTTCTTTCTTTCCGTTTGAGCGACGTGATGTGACTGGGAGGGGAGAAGGAAAGGAAACGTGTCATGTGGCTGGCTGTGTGTGGAGCTGCTTCGTTTGTGTGTCTTTGTATCGATCGCGACGGAGATGGCGGGCGGGCTGTGTGTTGTTGTGCGAGAGGCGGTGATTATTTGCTTGCGTGGTTTGTCTCTGTGTGTTTGTTTGCGGCGGCGTTGGGGTTTCCGAGGCAAGGCGTGTGGGCATAGGCGGCCGGATCAGCTGTTTCGTTCGTGTCGACGGCCGTTGCGCGCGGGAGTGGAGGGCGGTGTGTCGACACGCCTCCCTTTAACAATGGTCATTATTGCTGCCGTTGTCGGTTTGGAAGGCGACTGCGACGGTGCAAAATGTGTGCGTGTGTGTGTGTGTTGGGCCACACGGGCTGTGTGGACGACAAGATGGCGGACGTGCGCCGGCGGCGGCTGTGCTGTGACAGTGCAAAGTTAAAACAAAACAAGGTGCGGCGAGGACGACTGAAATTTTGCTTTGGACGTAGGTTTGTGTGGTGGCCCTGAAAAGGGCCGATTGTTGTGGGCCGAGCCGGCAAAGCGCGTTGCGTGCAGGGGAGCACGCGGCGCTGCGATTGCCTGGCCTCCTTTAGGCCTTCTTCTCGGTCTTCTTTGGCAGCAGGACGGCCTGGATGTTGGGCAGGACACCACCCTGTGCGATGGTGACGCCCGACAGGAGCTTGTTGAGCTCCTCGTCGTTGCGGATGGCAAGCTGCAGGTGGCGCGGGATGATGCGCGTCTTCTTGTTGTCGCGGGCCGCGTTTCCGGCCAGCTCGAGCACCTCAGCCGCGAGGTACTCCATGACGGCGGCGAGGTAGACGGGCGCCCCGGCGCCGACGCGCTCTGCGTAGTTTCCCTTGCGCAGGAGGCGGTGGATTCTGCCGACCGGGAACTGGAGCCCAGCCCTGCTTGAGCGGGACTTTGACTTGCCCTTGACTTTGCCTCCCTTTCCGCGTCCGGACATGGCGATGGGCTAGCGACGGTGCACACGAAACGGAAACGAAAACGACCGGTGCGAGCGGCAGCGAGTCGAGCAGCGGAGTGCGTGCCGGCGCAGCCGGGGTGGGGGTGCTTTATGGGCTCGGGTGCGGCGGCCGGTTGCGCGCGCGCCCCATTGGTCGGCGGCCGCAACAGGGCGAGCTGGTAAAGGTGCGGCGGCGGCTGGCGGCGGGTGCCACTGTGTGGGGAGACGCTGACTAGAGCGGAGCGCTTGCTACTGGTGTTGCTGCTGCCGTACGTTGGTTGGAGATGCCGCCCAAGACTAGCGGGAAGGCCGCCAAGAAGGCTGGCAAGGCGCAGAAGAACATTTCGAAGGGCGACAAGAAGAAGAAGCGCAAGAGGAAGGAGAGCTATGCCATCTACATCTACAAGGTGCTGAAGCAGGTGCACCCTGACACGGGCATCTCGTCGAAGGCGATGAGCATCATGAACAGCTTCGTGAACGACATTTTCGAGCGCATTGCGGCCGAGGCTTCTCGCCTGGCGCACTACAACAAGCGCTCGACCATCACGTCCCGCGAGATCCAGACCGCTGTGCGGCTGTTGCTGCCTGGCGAGCTGGCCAAGCACGCCGTGAGCGAGGGCACGAAGGCGGTGACCAAGTACACGAGCTCCAAGTAAGGAGGTGGCTCTGGAATGGAAGGAAGGATGGAGAAGGCTCCTCCGTTGCGAGAGCGGCGAAACGGCCCTTTTCAGGGCCACCAACTTGCCTTTTGCGGGAAGGGCGGAATTGTTGTTGTTGTTGTTGTTTGTGTGGACGGCTGTGATGTATGTGTGCATTTTGATTGTGGGTGGGGGGGCGCGTCAAAGCGTGTTGCGCGGGGTACGGCCACGAGGTTGGTCGCCGTGGCGTGGAATGGTGGCACGCCTCGTTGGCGTGGTTTTTGACCCATTGGTGTTGTTGGGGTGTGTGTGTGTTTGTGTGTTACCCGTCTGCGAGGGGGGACAGTGCGATCGGCGACTTTTGTGTCACCGTAACGACGGCCGTTTGCGGGTTTGTTTTTTTGCACATCATACATGGCGAGGGTGAAATGTGAAATGTTTTTGTTTGGTTTGTTTTTGCCGCCCACTATTCCCTTTGCTGTACGCCGAGTTTGACAATGGTGCGACGTAACTGCAGCGTGGAGGTGTGTGAGTGACGTTGAAATGAACGTGCCATTAAGACGCATTGTTGTTGTATTGTACTGTACGTGTACGGCGACACGCACGATGATGTACCATTCGACTCTGATGTTTGATAGCCGTGTCTGACTGATTGCGTACGACGCACGCACACCGATGTCGTCATTCAAGATGCACGCTAGACGGCGGCGGCGGCGGCGGCGCCGGTCGTTTGTTTGGCGAATGTCTGTACACGTGTTTGTCTGTGTCCATCCGGTATGTATTTGTTTGTTTGTTTGAAAGTGTTTTGTGTGTCGGTGACGTGGTCCGATCCGTCGCCCCCTGAGTAACTGTCGATCGGCGCGATAGACCGGCGTCACGCAACTGAACCGAAGTCTTGGGCACACCCGTCATACTGTTGTACACCGTCGCGCTGAGAACGGTAACGAAAGGTTGACTCTGATCGGTCGAATGTCTGGGCAGAACGTGAGGAATGAGGCAAGAGTGCAAGGAGGGGGGGGCAAAAGAGAGAGGAAGGGAAAAAGGGGAGAAACGCATTCGTAGAGCAACGGAACGTTCCCGTGTCGGAGGCGTATTGGAGCCGCACTGAAATGCGTTTAACGGCGGCGCGGCTGCAAGTGTCTGCCGTGGTGAACGTTACCTTTGACGGCTGCATTGGGCTTTGCCTTTGCTTTCGCTTTCGCTTTCGCTTTCCCGGATGTACGTAACGTTTGTTGATATGGTTCTGAGGAAGAGTGTATGACAGTGCCGTGCCGTCCATGTTCGTGTGCCCTCCCATTGTGTGTATGCTATTGTCTGTGTACTTGAATGATGTATGTAGGTGTTAGTGGACATGTTTTACCAGTGGGGGGAAATGGATCGTCGATAGTTGCCGTCACTCTGTCACGGTCGAGATGACGCACCCTCCGTACAGAAAGGTGTCGAGAAAGTGAGTGTGTGTGTGTGTGTGTGTGTGTGTGTGTGTGCGTGCGTGCGTCCGTGAATTGGCAGTGTTTGGAGGTGGGCGTGCCCTGCATGTGGCCCGGAAAAGGCTGTTCGTTAGGCGGTAGTGTTGTGTGGACAGGGGAGGGGCATGCGTAACGCTGCTGGCATGGCATTTCGGGAGATGGGAGGGGGCAAACGAGGAAACGAGGAGCGGCGGCCAAAGACGGGACGGGGAGGGGCGCGGTGTGGGTGGCTTGCGCCTGTGCTCGGCGTTGTGGTTTGTGCAAAAGAGGAGGAGAAAAACAATGTGAGTTGCCAGGGAGGGGAGCGGTGTTGTGTTGTGGTTGTCGTGGTGTAGCCGCAGACGCGGCTGTCAGTGAACGTGGCGAGACGGACGGATGCGCGGAGGGGCGGGGGCGGGGGCGGCGCATTTCGCCGGTGCCGTGCCGTGCCGTGCCGTGCCTGAAAGCCGCGTGGTCGCTGTGTTGTTGGTGGCGTGGGGGCGAGGAGAGTACCGTACGGGTGTGCTTGTGCGCCGGAAATGGCACACTGCGCCCGCCCGTCTTGGAGGCTGATGGCTGTGGTGTGGAAATGGGGCGCGGTGATGTTGAAGCACAGAAAAGAAACCAAGAAAACGGAAGGCGTGATGCGGCGGTGGTGGTGAGAGCGGGAAAAACAAAACAAAAGAAAAAAAACAACAAAAAAAAAGAAGGAAAAACAACAAGAAACAAAAAAGAAAACAAAAAGTCTATCAATATTAAAATGTAAATGGAAATGGAAATGGACCCAGGTATAACCTCCCTGCACAAATAGCAGAGAGTCCGATGATAATAAAAATGTGCCAGAATGTTAACGTCCCTACAAAACAAACCCAACGATAATATTAATGAAAGAGTGAACCGTATGTAACATTGCAACAGACATAATGAAACCTGATAAATTGTATAAGGGCAGCAGCCGTTGACCTTTGGCCCTGTATTCAGAATAAAAAGAGCCAAAGATCGTTACCCCAATGAAAAAGACACTGAAACACGTATGTAACATAGTAGCGATGGCGAGACATTGTAGCATCTGTGACCAGAGAGTTTGCGCTGGACTGCGCGAGTGTTGCGAGCGGTTCTCAGTCAGTCAGTCAGTCTGTGTAGTTGAGGGCTGTACTCTGTCAGTAGTCGTCGCGTGCAGTACGCTAATAGTCGTCATGCAGAGCGGTCGGTCAGTAGTAGCAGCCGAGTGCGGTTGTGTGATGTAGGCGGTCGGCAACACTGGTCAAGATGGTGAATAAGGTATACTGTTAATTAATATAATCATTAGATAATGAGAAATTGTATTTATTGTAATTATGCTCCAACAAGTTCCCCAATAATAATTTTTATTTCAAAAGCATTTTTCAAACATTTAATCTTTTATTGAACTAAAGAGTTCGTTCCACTTCTTTGAAGAAAAATGTCACTAAAATCACAAAAAAAGAGAATATTATTATTTGCAATGCAGTTCCTCCAAGCGCTGCGCAACAACCAGAGCAGAAATGTGACATCCATTTATTCGGAGGTAAGACTTTAATTCCGATTGTTTTGCACAGGGCCAAAGACCGATATTTCGGTTTAATTGAAGTTTCTTGTCACTGAACGGACTTTTTTAAATGTTGTGTGAAGACTTTATATTTGAGTCAGATTGCGAATTGCACATTGTTGTTGCCATTTTCAATACCTCTCATTGTGGGCGAGGTTACAATTAGCGCAATGTCCATTAGCATCCGTAAATAACATTGTCCATTATTTTAAATATTGCTGGGAGGTTACAACACACACACAAAACAAAAAACAAAAAGAAACAAAAAATTGCATTTATATCCGCTCCTCGATTGTAGATA
>NW_025725815.1:0-20849 GCF_021461395.2 Schistocerca americana
AGAATGAGCAGTTATCTACTTTACACAATATTTTTAGTGCTCCTTTCTGTTGGATAATCACTCACTTACTTTGGGTTCACTGCCGTAGAAGATAATTTCCTGAGATAGCAGGAAGTAAAAATATACGGAAGTCAACTTTCTTTCCTTTAGTTCAGCGCAGTGATAGATGCTTGTAAAGCATAAAACATTCTGAACTTAGCCTATCCAGTTTATCTGTGTGTTGACTGTATTGTAATCATTGCCCAACTGGCTCCAAGGAATTTTACACACCATCTTTCATTTAGTGTATGGCCCTTTTTTTTTTTTTTTTTTTTTTCCCCAAAAATTGCATAATGTGAGTATTTGTGACATTAAGATTGAAACTGTTTGGATTGAACCAGTTGTAGGCCTGCTCAGCTATAATCTGAGTTGTGTCTGCTTGAACCCTTGAAATCTGATAAACTAACGTAAAAAAGTGAAGAGAACAGCTGGCCGGTGTGACCGAGCGGTTCTAGCCGCGTGACCGCTACCGTCGCAGGTTCGAATCCTGCCTCGGGCATGGATGTGTGTAATGTCCTTAGGTTAGTTAGGTTTAAGTAGTTGTAAGTTCTAGGGGACTAATGACCTCAGATGTTAAGTCCCAATTGTGCTCAGAGCCATCTTTTTTAAGAGAACAATTTTGAGCATTTGCATCATATGTTGTTTACTTTGTACAATGTATTTAATTTCCTGTATGAACAGAATAAATTGTAATATACATTCCGTGAATCCTGTTGTCTTATACCTACCACAGTGTCTGCTTGTGTGGTTCCTCCTCATTTTGTTACATTTATGTGCAATACACACCAAAGTCGAAATCATTCGGAATTTTTGTTAGTATATGATTTATATATCAAGTGAATCTTGCGAGATAATTCTCTGACACTCCAGGAACTAAGAAAACTATCACAGCATCGCCAGATTTGTTTCACTATGTTGTCATGATCTCATCATAGTCGTAGCAGGACGATTGCACTTCTCCAGACAATGTCTTTCTAGAGCGGGTTAAAATTTAGGAGTGCATCTTGTGCATCAACGATGCAATGGCTTAATTACTTTACCTACGTCCTGAGGAGTATTGTAGTGTCTATGGTGATGAAGAAGAATGGAAAGTTGCACAGACAACCGCAATACATACTAAAGAATGTAAATGTAATCCTCTAAGTTACAGATGCATTTCATTGACATCGACATGTAGCAGGAAGCGTGAAAAATTACTTTGTTTCTACGTTATGTAATACCCCGAGATATACTATCTATTGACCTCAAACCAGCATGAATTTGGAAACTATCACTCTTTTGGGACACAGCTGGCACTTTATTCTCGCGACGTGTTGCGTACAGGGGCTCTCAAACTGATCCCGTATTTATAGACTTCCTAAATGTCTTTCGATATCATTACTTATAAGCCTCTTCCAACCACACTGCTTTCCTATGGACTATCGCCTCAGTTGTGCGACTAGTTTCGTGGTATCCTGTGTGAAAGGTCACAGTTCGCAGTAGCTGACGGGACATCACTTAGCGAAACGGAAGTGATGAGTGTGATTCCGCAAGTAAAGTGATGTTGATCTTCTGCTATTTCTAATATACATAAACTATTTAGCAGACACTCACAACATTTCTCTTATATTTGTGGCAGGTAATGTTGCCGTCTGGTAAACTCCTCCGGAGAGCAAATATAATTGTGAAATGATGTTGATTATATATCTTTGCGGTAAGAAACGTGATAGTTGACTCTAAACAACAAAATTTGTCTGGTTCTCCACGTGATTACTAAGAAGGTTTCGTCAAGTATCGAGAAATCAGTAAGTAAAACAAATTTGAGGATTATAGATCTAACGAAGGTGCAAATATAAACAACGTAACTGGGAAACATCACATGCTGTGGCCAAGATGAAACAAATGTTGGATTCTTGACACAACCCTTAGAAGACCCAAGAAGTCTACAAAAGAGACAGCCAGCATTACGGTTGTTTGACCTCTTCTGGAATCCTGCTGAGCACTGTGCGTGCATTACCTGACGGGGTTGACGGCGGACATCGAAACCATTGAAACAAGGCAAGTGATTTTGTGGTATAGCGAATTATGATGATGATAACAATGATATTTGGTTTTTGGGGCGTTCAACTGCGCGGTTATCAGTTATCAGTGCTCGCAGAAATTCCCAACCTTTGGTCAGTCCAAAACCGCCCCTTTCATGAATTATGATGACATGATGAGGACAACACAAACACTGAGTCATCTCGAGGGAGGTGAAAAATCCCTGACCCCGCCGGGAATCGAACCCGGGACCCCGTGCGCGAGAAACGAGAACGCGACCGCGAGATCACGAGCTGCGTACGCGAATTAAGGGAGAGAGTGTCACGGGTATTTTTCCCTTTTTCCTTGAGGGTGGAGGGAGGAGAGGGCAGGGGAGCGAGTTGGGAACGCAGTATTAAAACAAACGCAGGTTATTTCCACGACATTTCAATCACCATTTTTCTCCTCCGAATTCAAACAGTTTTCATTGCCACCGCCGTACAAACGATGATATTACAACTGCAATAACATAAGAGAAATTAGACCTCGCTCATAAAGGTTTTGGTGCTCGCTTTTCACGAGCTTCATACGTGAGTGGAACGGTCGAGAAATTGAAGCTATTCTGTGAACCCTTTACGAGGCACTTTGCAGGCCGGTGTGGCCGTGCGGTTCTAGGCGCTTCAGTCTGGAACCGCGTGACCGCTGCGGTCGCAGGTTCGAATCCTGCCTCGGGCATGGATGTGTGTGATGTCCTTAGGTTAGTTAGGTTTAAGCAGTTCTAAGTCTATGGGACTGATGACCTCAGCTCTTAAGTCCCATAGTGCTCAGAGCCATTTGAACCATTATTGTAAGAGAACGGGGAAAACGTATAGCAGAAGAAAAAAATAGAGTGAAAATTGATCAATAGATGGTGCTGTATTTGTCAGAATACGTAAATAAGAACACTTATCATTCACATGACCAACTGAAGTTGGTATAAACAAGGCTTTTCCTCCTTTCGCGTCTGCGACGTTCGCCATGACTGTCTCAATGCAGGATCGCGCTTTGCTTGTAAAGTTGCATTACAAGAATGATGACTGCGCACACGTCTCTCTGCAGAAGTTCCAGACGCTGAAGGGTTTGAAAAAGGCGTCGGTCCGATTACTGCCGTGGGTCTGGAGAAAGTGATTCGGAAATTCGAAGAGACGATTTCTTTTGCTGTGCTACCTGGTAGAGGGAGGAAACGAATTGATTCGACGCCAGTGGAAGCAGTGGCCACAGCAATGCAGGAGGACACGAGTGGTGGTGTGCAAACGTGTAGTGCACAGAGAATTGCCCGAACATTGGACATATTCGTGAGCACGGTGCGTAAAATCCTACGAAACATCCTTCTTTGCTGTCCATTCAAAATTACCCACGTGTACGTGTTGCTTCCTGGTGACCTGCCAGCAAGACAGACCTTTGCTTTAGACTTTCTTGCTCGAATGGAAGTGGACAATGACTGGCCGTGGAAGATTTTGTAGACAGACGAAGCCCACTTCCATCTGACAGGATATGTCAATACACAGAATTGTCGAGTATGGGCAACGGAAAATCCACACGCAAATTAACCAGTACCACTTCATCATGAAAAGGTCACTGTGTGGTGCGGGTTTACAGCATCGTTTATCATAGGGGCATATTTTTTCGAAGAGACAGGTGCTTCCGGTCCTGTTATCTGTACCGTAACTGGTAAGAGCTATGACTGTCTTTAGCGCAACAACGTCATTCCGGCTCTCCAACAGCACTGGTGTGTGAGTGGGATCATTTTTATGCAAGATGGCGCACCTCCGCACACTGCAAATCCAGTTAAGCAGCTGCTGATGCGCTATTTCGGAAATTCTAGGATTATCAGCCGTCTCATGCCACCGCTAGTTATTTCCCATTCGGCTCGATGCTACATCAGAGGTTCGGTGATATATCGACTGGGTTATAGGCGATGGTTGATTAGGAAGGATCACAAACAGTAGATGGTGTGCTGATTGAGATCATAAGAAATGTGCCGGCCAGTGTGGCCGAGCGGTTCTAAGCGCTTCAGTCTGGGACCGCGCGACCGCTACGGTCGCAGGTACGAATCCTGCCTCGGGCATGGATGTGTGTGATGTCCGTAGGTTAGTTAGGTTTAAGTAGTTCTGAGTTCTAGGGGACTGATGACCTCAGATGTTAAGTCTGATAGTGCTCAGAGCCATTTGAACCATTTCGTAAGAAATGTACACTAGCTTCTCAGATCCCTAGTGCTGCGCTTCCCGGTAGAAATTATGTCTATGATTTGGAATCAAGTCTTTCCAGTCAACCACATACCTGCGTCGTATCCGATGGAGGAGTCCTTTTATGATTAAAACCACTAGTGAATCATATTTCTGGCACTCTCATATCTCGGAACGAGTTACCTTTTTCGAACCTATCTGCTACAGTAAAATTTCAGATAGTCCCTATGCCTCCTGCAACTGCTGCTATTTCTGCAGCTTCGAGCATGTGATTATTCCAATTTAAGTGGGAACTGAGCAGAAGTCAGAGAGAACTGTATTTACAATCTTCTGCAACCCGTGTAGAAACAGAGTGACCTGAGTTAGTGTAACAGGATCGTGTTTTGACCATTCAGTGGAAATGGGAACAAGTTGTCATAGCTCCGCCAACAGTTTACGACGTGTAAGGTCAGCGCCAAACGAAGCCTGCTCCTGCAACACGAGGTAGTAGAAAAGACAGTACGGGAACTGGGAGAAGGATTTTGATCCAGCATTGTGGTGCCTCCTCAAACGACATACAGGTACTGCTCTCTGAAGCAGATCCGCATCCCTCAGGGCCTATTCATGTCTATCACTCCAACATGAAATCATCATTATTCTGTACCATCCAACAGAGAAAAAGTACGAACTATAAAAGCTCCACTAACTTCATCTGATAGAGAACTCGATAAGATTTTTACTGCATCTCTCTCCTCCCATATATCGAAAACAAATACCGTCTGCATGCCGGCATTTAGCACATGTGACGATCCTATTAAATATACAGGTATTGATCCATTGCAAAGACCAGTGTAAAGTTGCATCGCCTGTACTGTAGGAGGATGACCGTATCCCACAGACTATACTGTAAGCCACAAGAGACGCTCCCTGTGACTCTGTGTCATGGTTTGAAGCATTGTTTTTTTATGCTGCAACACGCTTTGTACATTACCATACATTTTTGTTTTTTTCCGCCACAACTTCAAGGTCTGTGTCAGGTTCTAAACTGACATTAACATGTTCTGGTCCATTGCTTCTCACAGAAAACTAGACGTCGCACGGTGTAAATCATGTTACAGCTGCTACCATAACACACCACACAAACTGGATGAGTTTAAATAAAAGACAGTTACAACATAAGAAAACTGGAATAGTTTGGCGGCGTTGTGGAGCGTTTCCAAACTGCTGTCTGAAGGTGATTGACGACCTCTACATTTAAACTCATCTGTCACAGAGACGGAATAGCTGATGGATCTGCATTCCATTTCGACTGATTCCTCATATTGCAATCATGTACGCGATCACTGTTTCGGTGCTAGCCATCCCCAGAAGGTGTTGACCCTCCACCAAAACTCTTTCTCCATCTCAAATAGACGATGTCAGTCAATCATTATGTGGTAACCAAGAGCGTACCAGTGGACAGACGGGGTGGAGAAGACACCATAGATGAACTGAAATAATAAGCATCACAGTTGATAGTACGAAGAATTTTAGCAATTTTACAGTAATTTCAACGACAAAAGAGGTGACAGCACGTTTCCCAATTACAGTATCATCGCTATACCGCCCCTTTTCTACGTTGCAAGTATCATTGCGAATGTACACTACTGGCCATTAAAATTGCTACACCAAGAATAAATGCAGATAATAAACGGGTATTCATTGGACAAATATATTATACTAGAACTGACATGTGATTACATTTTCACGCAATTTGGGTGCATAGACCCTGAGAAATCAGTGCCCAGAACAACCACCTCTGGTCATAATAACGACCTTGATACGCCTGGACATTGAGTCAAACAGAGCTTGATGACGCGTACAGCTACAGCTGCCCATGCAGCTTCGACACGATACCACAGTTCTTCAAGAGTAGTGACTGGCGTATTGTGACGCGCCAGTTGCTCGGTCACCATTGACCAGACGTTTTCAGTTGGTGAGAGATCTGGAGAATGTGCTAGCCAGGGCAGCAGTCGAACATTTTCTGTATCCAGAAAGGCCCGTACAGGACCTGCAACACGCGGTCGTGCATTATCCTGGTGAAATGTAGGGTTTCGCAGAGATCGAATGAAGGGTAGAGTCACGGGTCGTAACACATCTGAAATGTAACGTCCACTATTCAAAGTGCCGTCAATGCGAACAAGAGGTGACCGAGACGTGTAACCAATGGCACACCATACCATCACGCTGGGTGATACGCCAGTATGGCGATGATGAATACACGCTTCCAATGTGCGTTCACCGCGATGTCGCCAAACACGGATGCGACCATCATGATGCTGTAAATGGAACCTGGATTCATCCGAGAAAATGACGTTTTGCCATTCGTGCACCCAGGTTCGTCGTTGAGTACACCATCGCAGGTGCTCCTGTCTGTGATGCAGCGTCAAGGGTAACCGCAGCCATGGTCTCCGAGCTGATAGTCCATGCTGCTGCAAACGTCGTCGAACTGTTCATGCAGATGGTTGTTGTCTTGCAAACGTCCCCATCTATTGATTCAGGGATCGTGGCTGCACGATCCATTACAGGCATGCGGATAAGATGCCTGTCTCCTCGACTGCTAGTGATACGAGGCCGTTGGGATCCAGCACGGCGTTCCGTATTACCCTCCTGAACCCACCGATTCCGTATTCTGCTAACTGTCATTGGATCTCGACCAACGCGAGCAGCAATGTCGCGGTACGATAAACCGCAATCGCAATACGCTACAATCTGACCTTTGTCAAAGTGGGAAACGTGACGGTATGCATTTCTCCTCCTTACACGGGGCATCACAACACCATTTCACCAGGCAACGCCGGTGAACTGCTGTTTGTGTATGAGAAATCGGTTGGAAACTTTCCTCATGTCAGCACGTTGTAGGTGTCGCCACCGGCGCCAACCTTGTGTGAATGGTCTGAATAGCTAATCATTTGCATATCACAGCATCTTCTTCCTGTCGGTTAAATTTCGCGTCTGTAGCACGTCATCTTCTTGGTGTAGCAATTTTAATGGCCAGTAGTGTAGATAGATGAGTGTGCAGTACGTCCATTCATTGTTAATTCTCGAACATATACGTCATCAAAGTATACCAGACAGCTCTATACATACAGGGTGGTCAAAAAGTCAGTATAAATTTGAAAACTTAATAAACCACGGAATAATGTAGATAGAGAGGAAAAAATTACGTGCTTGGAATGACATGGGGTTTTATTAGAACAAAAAAAACAAAGTTCACAAAATGTCCGACAGATGGCGCTGGACAGTAAAACTGCTACCGTGACGGGTGAGAGGTACGCCGATATGTTACAGAATCGCATCATCCCCAGCCTGGCTGATAAACACCTGCCTGGAACGTACGATGTTTGTGCAGGATGGCGTCCACCCCATATTGCTAGACGCGTGAAAGATCTCGTGCGGCCCGCATCTCGTGGTCGTGCGGTAGCGTTCTCGCTTCCCACGCCCGGGTTCCCGGGTTCGATTCCCGGCGGGGTCAGGGATTTTCTCTGCCTCGTGATGGCTGGGTGTTGTGTGATGTCCTTAGGTTAGTTAGGTTTAAGTAGTTCTAAGTTCTAGGGGACTGATGACCATAGATGTTAAGTCCCATAGTGCTCAGAGCCATTTGAACCAATTTGATCTCGTGCGCGCGTCGTTTGGTGATGATCGTGTGCTCAGCCGCCACTTTCGTCGTGCTTGGCCTCCCAGGTCCCCAGACCTCAGTCCGTGCGATTATTGGCTTGGGGTTACCTGAAGCCGCAAGTATATCGTGATCGACCGACATCTCTAGAGATGCTGAAAGACAACATCCGACGACAATGCCCCACCATAACTCCAGACTTGCTTTACAGTGCTGTTCACAACATTATTCCTCGACTACAGCTATTTTTGAGGAATGATGGTGGACATATTGAGCATTTCCTGTAAAGAACATAATCTTTGCTTTGTCTTACTTTGTTATGCTAATTATTGCTATTCTGATCAGATGAAGCGCCATCTGTCGGACATTTTTTGAACGTTGTATTTTTTTGGTTCTAATAATACCCCATGTCATTCCAAGCATGTGTGTCAATTTGTACTTCTCTATCTACATTACTCCGCGAGTTATTCAGTTTTCAAATTTATACTGACTTTTTGATCACCCGGTATTTCTGGCACCTCGAGCATAGTGCATAATTTACGATCCATCTCTATGCGAATGGGAGTCAGGGAGTCACAGAGCATTCTCTCAGTCTTAGGATGAAATTAGAGACTGAAAGACCCCTTGAACTGTCTTTGATCAACACTCCTCCCCGCAGCACCGTTACCGATTCAATCTGCAGCTGACCAGAAGTAGACTGCTACATTCCGTGTCTCGTGAATGAATGGAGCTTGCCGAGTTCTTTCCCATTCAAGTGCATTAGATTTCTCCAGATGTCCCCATGTCGTGGAGGTTAGCACTCTTTATCGGTGTATAGTAACAGATTTGAAAGTGTTGTGATGTAATAGCAACAGTTAAGAAGAACAAGAGACGGGTGGTTTCCATGCATGATGGAGCTCCAGGTGGATGGAGTTCAAAGCATTTTACATAAATCAACTACGCTATCAATTTTAAAGTACTGTTCTAGTGTCTGGGATCAGTACCAGGAGGGTATTGGTAAGAGAGAACATAAACACACGCACTCCTATCGCTACACGGTTCTGCACTTAAAACTGGCTATAATATTTGATCGCTTCAATTTCCGACCTATCAAAAAAATGGCTCTGAGCACTAAGGGACTTAACATCTATGGTCATCAGTCCCCTAGAACTTAGAACTACTTAAACCTAACTAACCTAAGGACATCACACAACCGACCTATCAGTCTTGTGGAATGCAGCGCTGTTAATATCCCACTGTAAGAAATATATTTCCAGCGCATGACATACATTCTTATTGCAGGTTTCTCTACCATAAACTATGGTACCAAACAGTAAAATGAAAAAAGTACTTCCTTAAAACAGCGGCTCTGTGTGATACATGCGCAGTATAGCTTTCCAGAGATGTATAGCATCCACTGCTCACATCCGATCACGGTTCAGAAATTATACTATGCCCGAATCAGTCCTATATAAAATGATCGTTAGTAACAGAGAATACCTCTTACAGGGAGAGAGATAAACACATAGCAGCGGCGTCCGACATGTGAAATTACACGTCATACCGCCACTAACTCTATAAACAGCTCATCTGTCGAGTAGATGTATAGACGGGGACTGCAGTGTCTGACGAACACCTATCGCTAACTTAGAATCATCTTAGTTATGAAACTGAAGTCTCGATTTTATACCCAAGTTGCGACAAGGGAATGGAGCACATCGTATAAATCTTCGTTCGTTTAGAGGAATGAGTCGAAAGAGGAGGGTCACGTTTCATCACACATGAGATGGAAGTCCTCTGATGACCGAGAGGTTTGCTGTTATTGATCGAGAGTAGACAGTGCTCTAAAGTCACTTACAGGTCACGTGGCTGTATACGAGTCGAACGCAGGTTATGTCACGCGACCGTTGCATCCTGACAGAAAAGCGGAAAAAATGACCTGCAGCAACATCTCCCTCTCTAGCATGCACCATCACTCTGCCATTAAATCCTACCTCGTTACAGCTCCATCTCAATCGATCACTCCGTCTTCTCTCTCTCTCTGCACATGTGGGTAGCAGATTCGAAAACGTGCGGTAGGAATGCTTTCCAACCAAGTTCCTTGGTACTGTCTTCCAGGGCGCATTTCATATGTTGGCAACAAATGTCAGCTGCGAAGAACACATCCCTGTGAATCAGTTCCTGACACAAAACACCTTCTTTGTGCCACCAGATGCATACCAATATTAGTGGACGTATACAGGCCTTCGTTTGATAAAATGTCTGTTATGGCTTACCCACTATCTTCTCCTTACGAAGTTACCATACTGTACTCCAAATTGCCATCAGGCGGCACTGATTTGGGTTTATGGTGACCTCCTTAAATCTATTACGGCAAATGCCAGGCTCAGTACTTTGAAAGGACACAAACTGCTTCCTCCCTCATCGTTACCAGTTCGACATTTTGCTTCGCGTCTAATCTCCTTTTCGACGAAACGTTGTACCGTAATCCTCCTTACTTTCTTTTAACCCCAGTATGATTATTAAAGGCAAGTGTCGCACTAAGGTTAATTGTTCGTCACACTTGACAATTGTCAGATACACTGACATTGGAAAAACTCTCCGCATGTACAGGTCATGAAGACCCAACAGTACCGACTGACGCCGTGTCATCCTCAGCCCACAGTCGTCACTGGATGCGGATATGGAGGGTCATGTTGTCGGCACACCGCTCTCCCGGCCGTATGTCAGTTTACGAGGCCGGAGCCGTCACTTCCCAATCAACTAGCTGCTCAGTTGGCCTCACAAGGGCTGAGTGCACCCCGCTTGCCAACAGCGCTCGGCAGACCAGTTGGTCACCCATCCAAGTGCTAGCCCGGCCCGATAGCGCTTAACTGCGATGATCTGACGGGAGCCGGTGTAACCACTGCGGCAAGGCCGTTGGCACACTGACACTGGTCATAGTAGTAAATCACGCTCGTTTGTCTTCCTGAATGTGGTGACGAATTCATCTCAAAACGATAATACTTGGAATGATACAACTAGACTTCCTCGATAGCACTCACTCCATACAGGGGACAGGTGTTTCGAATTGCCTTTACTGGTTTCAAAAGGTCACAAAGTTAGACTTTACTGTATTTTAGACTACGTTTTCTAATTCATAACATCGTAAATGGGAAATATTCAAATTGTGATACCATGAACGATGCTACGAACTTGAATAAAATAAGACCATAGTTAAATACTCTTATAGCAATATGCCACACAAAATTTCCACGGAGTATGCTGAAACATAGTATTATATCATACACAACGTTCATACTGGTATACTTGCGAATTCGAGCACAGAAATGTCCGCTGGAGATGACACAGACTCTACGCCTGATGCGTCGCGATTACTTGGGCAGACGCTGGTCTGTATCAAGCGGCTACTAGCTGGTGATGCTGAAATTGGTCTTAGCGTGACAGACAACCACGAGCCCTTTCACAAACATGTTTCCGCAAGGTTTCTCTATTATTGGTTGTTTAGAAAACAACGAAACTGTCTCTGACCTTCTGTGAGACTGATGCTCTTAGCAGGCAGACGGAATACGGCTTAAAAAAGAAAGGAAAAGAATGGGTATGATTTCATGGTTTTGTGATCGCACTGCATGACGTTGACTAGTAGACAACGAAAAGGTTATCCACAACAACACATCAAGGTGACGTTAACACCTTTCATACCGTGTAGTGTGTACCCCGTTACGACGAAAACATGTTGCTAACACACGTGAAATTCGGTGGTTGATTGGACTGAGGCTAGCTTGTAGTGGCTAAGGTGTGGGTTCAAATGGTTCAAATGGCTCTGAGCACTATGGGACGTGACATCTATGGTAATCAGTCCCCTAGAACTTAGAACTACCTAAACCTAACTAACCTAAGGACATCACACACATCCATGCCCGAGGTAGGATTCGAACCTGCGACCGTAGCGGTCACGTGGTTCCATACTGAAGCGCCTAGAACCGCCCGGCCACACCGGCCGGCGGTGTGGGTTCGATTCCTGCTATGGATACCAGTTTTTAAGAGCCACATACCCTCTTCACCTATAATAACGCCAAGTAAAGAACGCAGAAATGTATGGTTCCAAATCAACATTAAACATGTCCATTCGCTGCTGACTGGAAGAGAGTTGGATTAGTTTTGGTTGTCAGACGCGGAAGTCGCTGCTTGCAGAAAATCTGCCTCTCGTAAGCTTTATTACTCTAGTAATGTTATTTTAGTTCACGAACCAATCGTCATATAAGGTCATAGGACTTTCAATTCTTATTTTAAGTGACCTTGAGATTTTGAAAATATTGTCACTCGACTGGGATTCGAGCTGCGATTTCAATTTTTCTCTATATCTGAACCCTTAGAGATGTTGCTGTTCCAGCATTTCATTGTTTCCTCACGATGCCAAACTTCTCCAGGTGATCCTAACTGTTGTAACTACTAGTGAGAGGGTATCTGATAGTTGACACCTCTTCGCGTGCGGTTAACAACGACGATATGCGCGGGATTGGAGTCCCAGGCAGCACAGAACTATTCATTGTGTTGCCTCTAGCTGAACAGGTGCACATCTCGTTACTGGTGAAGAAACAATAAATATTTCGTTCTTATTCGTAGCTATAAGACAATAGTGAAAGGTGTCGGTTCCGAATCCCTACCAGGCAAAAGTCATTTGTATCATCTTTTCAGGTTCCATTATCACGCTGCTAGTGAGCATACTTAATATCTGACGTCTGAATGTGCTTAGCTAATACTTCAAATATTCAAATGGCTCTAAGCACTATGGGACTTAACATCTGAGGTCATCAGTCCCCTGGACTACTTAAACCTGACTAACCTAAGGACATCACACACATCCATGCCCGAGGCAGGATTCGAACCTGCGACCGTAGCAGCAGCGCGATTGCGGACTGAAGCGCCTAGAACCGCTCGGCCGCAGCGGCCGACAACTAACAATTCAAATAACTACTTTCTACTCCCCTTTACTTCATGGCGTTTCTTACTCGTGCGTTGCACTTCATTACATACCTTTCATGGTTACTTCTCAGGGCAATATAACCTTCATGGTGTTCTCAGTGCAGTGCCAAACGTATCGTCATTTATTTCCAGGTTCGGACATTGGGCCTTGTATACTGATACCGGCGATCACTTTGATATTTTACATCTCTTTATGCCTAGTCTAGTCTTGATCAGACACACAAGCTTTGTTTTGTTAACAGTGGGATCAAATTCGGATCACGAACAACTCATCACGTCATTTAGTGCGTGTGATCAGAGTTCTGCAGTGTCACTTTTTGTAATGATGTTTCATTTGCAAGCTTTATGAACTGTTTCATCTCTAATAACGTGTTTGCTAATATTTTTTGTGTAACGGTATTGCTTTATATCTGGACTGACTACCATAATGAGCAGTGTTCTCTAGTAATCTACTGTGGTACTCATTGTGCATAGTCAAACTACTGTACTGCTGAGGGCTTAGAGGACCAGCGATACAGTTATGATGTGTTGGTTGCATACAGTCAGGCGCGGCCTACAAATTGGAATTCAGGGATGGCCCACTTTTTCTTCTGTCGAATGTACCTTCCTCCTGACTCACCTTGTATAATAGGAAGGAGCAGGACTTAACTGCTCATCACGAGACACAAAACATGGCGGAGAATACAGACTTGGCCTTGATTGACAGTAACTCACCAGACTACAGTCTGTATTAACTTTAAGTACATAACTTCGAGAATTATTCCAGAAACGACACGTCATTAAAATTTCACATGCTCGAAAACTTAAATAGGTAATGGTCAAGTCTTCTCAACACGACGGCTCATTTAGGTATCCATGTATACTTGCCAGAAAGGCAGCCAGGCCTCTAGAGCTGTATAGGTTTTCTTTGCGTTCTGAGATTTATTGTCCATAGAGTTTTCCACATTCTTAACACTAGAGAAAACCTCTGAGAAGCTTTTGTAACCTATACTAATATTGAGTTGTGATCTGCTTACGACGAAGAGACAGTCATCCTGTTGCACGACATAGAATACAACCAAGATACAGTCTACAGCAGGGCTGTTAGCATCGCTGTTTGATGGCTTGTGTAACCGATTTCCATGTCAAATAACTAAAACAATAGACATATAGAGAATAGTTTTATAAGCAATTATCGGTTCTGATTACCTGGAATGTGTCTACCCCCAAACAAGTTGGTTGGTTGGTTGGTTGGTTGGTTGTTTTTGGGGGGAAGGAGACCAGACAGCGAGGTCATCGGTCTCATCGGATTAGGGAAGGAAGTCGGCCGTGCCCTTTGAAAGGAACCATCCCGGCATTTGCCTGGAGCGATTTAGGGAAATCACGGAAAACCTAAATCAGGATGGCCGGACGCGGGATTGAACCGTCGTCCAAACAAGCTGACAGTATTTACTTAATTATCTGGAAGTTGCTGGTTTAGATCCCATGTCAGTCTGCCTTAGTATTCTCCGAAGTGTAGGGAAAACACCAGAATGCATTTGAGCATAGCAATACAGTCAGAGCGTCCTCCAAAAGCAGATACTTCTTGCTGATGATTATTATTCACACTAGTGTCAGAAACATTTTGCCAAAGATCATGATGATATCATTACCAGTCACGTGATCTTCTGGTCATACGTTCTAAATCTGATTAGACTTGCAATTCACTTACACTATTTTGTGTGTGCTGCTACGTGGATACCATAGGTCCATGGCATAGAGTGTGAGTCCAGCAATTGCAAGCAACATGCATGTGTTTGTTTTGTATGCATGGTGTAACTGTACATACAAAAACATAAAAAAGAGATGTTTCTGTATGGATTCTAATTTATTTTACCTTATCTTACGCAAAATGTTTGTTGGTTACGGATATCAATTCTCAATAGTCTTATCACGAAAAGAACGTCATCCAATTTGAGTTAAGAACTTACTAGTAACAACTCTAGCATTAAATTATTGTTTTGGGGAAGTCTTCTATTCAGTTAGTAAGAAGGGATATGTGTTACAGCGCTTCCACATGCAAAGGAGGGTTTACTGCTATCAGTTGTGGCTAGCAACCCTGTAACATGCACGGGTTGAATATAACTTTCTCATTTCGATCTTTGTTTTTCTTTCTAGAAAGTCGCATGTGGACCGTTGTTGTGATTTAGCACCCATAGTTTACGCCACATGGCTGAACAAAACACATATTTAATGATCCCATCTCTCTGGTCAGACTGTCAGTATGACAGTACTTACTGTATATTTGTCATTGCTTATGTCTAAGAACTTTTTTTTCGAGTAATAAATTCCCGCTGCACGGAAAAACTCTGCTAGCGTTAGTAGTATGTCATTTCTGACGTTATTCTTGATATTTAGATCGACACGTAATAAAAGACTTTTACAATGCGTGAGTGCTTTGCACGCCGCTCCTATAGCGACCACTTCGCGGTACAGCATGACACGTGGCCATTCACACAGAGACCATCACACACCTTACTATCTGAAGTATGGACAGTAGGATGCATGCGTTCATGTTACAAACGAAACGTTTCAGAAGTAAATTCCAGAGCTGAAAATTATTCAATTGATGTCCACACTATTCTAACTCATACTTCCAATTCGCATCAAAGGTGAGGCTTCCACATGTGGATGAATCTTAGTAGACGACGTGAAAAAAAGTTGCGTTTGAAAACGCGAAAAAATTGAAAAAAGTAGACAGTAACTGGTGGCTCGATAATACTTATATGTATGTGTAGTCCTGTGCAACAAATGCAGTCTTTATTAATACTGCCCACAGATTTATGAAATGAGATTTTGCTCTATAGTGACTTCATAGTGGAGCATGAATCACGGAAATAGTAGAAGGACTTAGCATGATTCAGGATAAAGCTCTAAGTCAAAGCAATACTTTCCACTAGAATGTCATTTCCTTTGCGCATGTGTAACCCTTTGTCTGTTCTTTCACACATGTGACATTGAATTCATCTACAGTACTGATTATGAAAATGCAGAAATTTAAGCTAAAATGAAACAGCTGATATATTTTAAAAATTTGACAGTTTCCTGCAAACAAGGAAAGAAAAAGAGCAGTACACGATCAAAATGTTCGTCATCTGAAAACTTATATCATAAATGTTAATTGTTCTTGAGCAGAAGAAACTACGTTTTGCTACGGAGCCAGCGTGAATCCCTGAAAACTCCTACAGTGAAAGAATACATAAATTATTTTGGGAGCTGGGGTTGTATCAAGCTACAATAAACAGGGATTCGTCGTAAATTATTACAACGTTCTTTTTTTTTACTTTTTCTGATATTTTTGTTTCATAATTACTCGGGAAAATAGGAAATAGAAAGTATTAATATTAACTATTTTTGTGAAGTATATTCTTGGATGAAACTGATGTAAATTTCGTGGTTCTATATTTGAGGTTTTCAAATGCTAGTATTGCTAAAATCTGTGGATTAATGTATATTATCTCTGCCCAAATAGTTTCCGTCAAAGTTTGTTGATATTTTGAAGGGCGCTAAGTTAAAATTTTGCTGCATGAAAACAAGAGTATGTGACGGTGTAGAACTGTAAGTAGTAAGCACACGTAAATATATCTGTGATTTTGACGTGTAACTTTTAAGCCTTAAAGAGAAAGAAATGAGTTTAATTTAAACACGATAGTTAATTTATATGGAAAACAAAACTTTATTCTGTTATAATGACAGCTGCTTATCCGATTTCACCAGGATGCAATTTCATTTTCAGCCCACGGAATATAGTAAAGTACCAAATATGGAAATAACTTTCTTCAGAAAATCATTGAAGTAGCCTTACATTAGCAGTGACGACGTTTACGTGTCACGAATAATTGCTATACCGCCAATATGAATTTGAATAAGAGATGATATGCGTTAAAGGCGAAAGAAAAATGAAGAAAATAGACGGTTAATAGTTAAACCCAGAAGTAAAGTTCTTAAGAGTTATTGGTGCCATTCTAAGGGAAAAACAGGTTTCTGAAGAAAGTGTGCATGATATGGTTAGCACACTGTTAAACTGGCTGTACTATAGCATTTTGTCTACAGAATTCGGTTAGCAGTCAGCGTACCACGTAAACATTCGTGTAGTTCCAAATCGCCGTAATGAATGTCCCCGTCGCCAGAAAAGAATCGCATAGCTAAGAATTGTGTATACATGGGAATAGGATGTCACTACAAAACACCGGCTGTTGTATTCTAATGACATAACCTTAATGGCATAACATGCTTTTAACATTCGCTTCACCAGTATCCTCATGTGTATCCTCATCTAGATATGATGGGGTTTCCAACAGACTACTGAATACTTGTTCCCGTAAAATAACTACTGTCTTTCTGAAATATGTAAGGCATCATAAATTCAGAGCATTTTCCAGAGAGACTGAAATGTAACTTTTGTAAATCCCTCTATAAGAAAGGTGGTAGAGATGTCAGTAACTAACGGTCTCTTTCACCACTGACATCATTTTCCCAAAATTTTTTTATATGATCGTGTATTCTAGAATAGCACCCCAACTATATCGTCAAACAATCACAGTTTGGCCAACTGATAACGCCATTGACACATTCGCTCACCAAATTTTACAAGCACAGAATAATAAAATAGTACCAGTTGGTATTTTCTGTGATCGATCTAAGGCATTTGACTGTGTTACTCATAGTATTCTCGTGGGTAAACTTAAGTTTTTTGGAATTGATTGTAATATCAAACGAAAGGATAATGTCATATCTAACTAAATCAGTGCAGAAGGGTCTGCATATAAACAGCAGACTGAAGTGGGACTTCCATAGTACTTTCTTCCCACAAAACAAAAAAGTATTCTATGCATAGAAGCACACTATTAGAATTGCGGGGAGTCCATCCTAGGCACTTGTGTAGAAATCTATTTAGAAGTCTTCAAATCCTTAAAACAACTGTGTAATATTTTTTTCCATGATGTGCTTTGTTACTAAAACCAGCAACTTACTCAAAACCAGTAGTTCATTCCAACATTCGGAGGAAGCTTGATAAACAATATGGAAAAAAAAGGGGGAAGGGCAATGGTGCAGAAGGGGTTCTGTACAGTGGCATCACAGATTAAAGATGTGGCTGTAAACATACCCAAGTTGAAAGAAAAACGAGAGAGATGTTGTATAGATGAATTTCTTAATCACAATGCATAATCTGATTCCTAGTATATGTGCAGCATAACTTAAAATCAAATATAATTACAAAACATGCTTACCCTGCACAACACAGTCTCAACCATCTCACAAATAAGTGTGTCCTCTAATAAAAGCTCATAAACTAACATTACACAAGCCTCCCTGCAAAAGAACAAACTTCAGCACAATTATGATGTACATGGTATAATCCCATCTGGCAATACAGAAAACTTCAATTGACCTGTCCATTCATGCCTTTAGAACAGACTGGCACCTTATGTAGGCCTGCCAACTTCATATTTTGTAATTTTTGTGTTGTGTAGTTGACTTATTGCTCTGCAGTGGGCCACAGTATCATTGTGCTGGCTATATAATTCATTGTTGGTGCTACACCAGTTTTAGGGAAACATTTTTGCAGCTTTTCTACAATACCTGAAAAGTGCAAGAGAATGTCTCATAGCGTAATACTGCTCCCAACAGCCTTCATCCGTGGCGCGCTGCAATTTTCGAGCTGCCATTCACCTTGATGATGGCGTTTGTCGTGATGACCATTGACCTAGTGTACCAAAAATGTGATTCACCCAAAGAGCCAACATTTTTTACATTGATTGACAGTCAAATCCAGATGGTGCTGTGCCCATTGCAATCATAATTGACAATCTCATCGAGTCAACATGTGTACACGTAGGGGTGATCTGCCGCAGAGCTCGACATTCAAAAATGTACAACATATGGTGTGCTCTGAAACTCTTGCATGTGCACCAGCACTGTGCTCTTTTGGTAGAGATGCCACAGATCACCGTCTATTCTACTTTACGGAGCAGACAAGCCTCTGAAACCCACGTTCTGTGACGAGTCGAGGACGTCCAACCATTTAGTGCCTAGTGGTAGTTTCACTGTCCTTTTACATCTTTGCAGCGATGCTCATGATAGTAGCGTTTGTGAACATTCAACCAGCTTCACCATTTGTGACAGACTCGTTCACAGGTTCTGTGTAGTAATAAACTACCCTTTGTCAAAGTGACTTATCGCAATGGATTTCCCGATTTGCAGCTCATATATTCACTAGGACGATCCCTCGTGTGTGACTGCTCCGCTCATATACTTTTGTTACTGTGTTTGGCTTATCAGTATATGAAGCATACAAGTAATACACAACACCTAACAAATAGCACCACACCAATCCAGTTGTGCACTTAAATCACTTGAACGCAGATTCGAAACATTGATGTTCAACAATACAGTGCGACAAAGTACTTCATATCTTCCTATTTAAACACAGTCCATTTGAAGTACGCTGGCAAACATGTCACCTAACACACACTGTTATATTATGGGTCAAAACTGATGGACAATACCCTACATTTCATATGCTCTCAATGGTCTGTCATTAAGTTTACAGCAGATTCAGTGAAATCATAGAGCAAAACTGCCCAATAACGTAACACAGCATTAGAAAGATCCAAGCAGTGGGATCAAAACATTGATACAGGGAAGGTTCTAAGAAGAGTTCCATGGCACAACTACTTAGATGATCTAATAGCGTATATTTGTCTATTTGAATAACTTCTTTTTGCAGTTAATACTGTCCTCAAAAGCATCTAACTATTGATAAACAACCGCATGAGGGGATTACAGAAGCGTCCGATTCCACCCGTCTGCTTTGACTTATGACGTCGCCAAATTGGTGGAAACGACCATTCTCAACGTCTCCAATTTGGCGCCTATGACGTCATTACATAAACACAACAAACACGGAAATACATATAAAACCAACAAACACATGTCCCTCCAAAAACGTAATCAGTCTAACAAGACCAGCACGAGAAGTTGGGGGTTTTTGGGTGGGGACAAACTAAATATAAACACATACAGACACACACCATGATCCCAAACCATACAAAATGACGACATAAAAGTGCTACAAAATTCCCAAATACCGCTACACTTACAATATCGACAGGAATCGGTCACTTCCCTTCACCTACATAGCTCAACCACAATTGTCAATACCACCAAATAAAAACCAAAAATTATAATCACACGGCAACTGTCAGTACCACAAAGCCAACACCTCAAACAACAAAAATTGGGAATCGGACACTTCCCTTGACCTATATAGGTCAACAGCAGCCCATGATATCAAAACACATAGCCACAACGACAAATTAGAATCGATCACTTCCCATGACCTATATGGGTCAACAGCAGCTCACGATACCAAAACACAGCTACGACGACTATTTGGAATCATTCACTTCCCATGACCCATATAGGACAACAGCAGCTCACGATACCAAAACACTCGTAGCTGATGATGATGATGATGTCACATTGGAATCGGTCACTTCTCATGACCTATATAGCTCAAATACAACTGATGATACCAAAAAAATTGAAATCGAGTTCTTCCCCTAAGATACATATATCAACCACAAGTGCCGATACCAAACCATCAACCACCAACATATGCAGTAAATAACACTGACCCAACAACACATAAAAACCCCACTGAACATCATAACATGCAAACAATAAACCCCCAAAAAAAACGACTACTTATCCCAAAAAAGTTTCGGCGCTACACACTAGGTCAGCCACACCAATCACACACACGCACGCACACATAAAATAAAAATAAAAAAAACCACTCGCATATTCTGCTTGCATATGCCGCTTTTCACTATCTCCGCCACAAGCCCAAAAAGTTGAGGAAACTTAATGAAGGACAACATGTCGTCCCCCATTTCAGCCTTCAGACGCGTACTATTAAACTTAGAAGTCATATCCATACCTAACAAAACAAGACACAAATTGAA